>NW_009229929.1:61243-102508 GCF_000690835.1 Fulmarus glacialis
GGTACAAATGGGAACAATGCAATTCAGACACCTTGCTAAGAAAAATGGTTACCATTTCTGTCAGCTGTCAAGACCTTATATCATGAATAAATCCTGAGGAGGAAAGTTTCCTTTCCACGGCTGCTGCTAGGTGTCTCAGATTCTCAGCCTGAGAAGAGCTTCTGTTCTCTGGCTGCGTTATGTAGTCACGTCAGCTTCATACCTCAAATGGGAACAATGCAATTCAGACACCTTGCTAAGAAAAATGGTTACCATTTCTGTCAGCTGTCAAGACCTTATATCATGAATAAATCCTGAGGAGGAAAGTTTCCTTTCCACGGCTGCTGCTAGGTGTCTCAGATTCTCAGCCTGAGAAGAGCTTCTGTTCTCTGGCTGCGTTATGTAGTCACGTCAGCTTCATACCTACCCGTGAACAGAGAACCTGGGTACAATGAATCATTCAGCCCTCTGTACAAGGAAGGAAATACTTGGATGGCTAAAGGCAGGGTAGAGTTTCACTTAGAGCTGCATGAATTTCCCTGAAACTTTCTTAAAAAAACAGTGTAATGCTGTTTTTAGTGTGTTCTATTTGTCATTCAGAAACACAACACATTAGCAGCTTTGAAATCCCAGGCACTAAAAGTATTTAAGTTACATAAGCAGATTGAGAGAAGGACTGAATGATGCTTTCAAACTGAAAATATTCTTAAGCATCTTTCCACTGCTCCAGCTAAATAGTGCAGTTCTTGTAAAGGGCAGAGCTATAGACACTGAGACAGCCAATCTGTACTAGAGAGTGTAAAGAGGCAATTGAACCAAGATAAATATTCAGACAAATCTGCAAGTTCAAGAATGAAGAATATTTTTTTTTTCTGAAATAAAACATGTCATTGAACCTAAGAATTTTTCTTTTTCTTTTATTTTTCTTTGAATTTGTAGGTTTTTGCATAGGCTGTTTTATTCATTCTTCATTTTTCACCATTAGTAACTTCTTTCAATGAGAACCTTTTTAGCTGAATTTTCATTAGAATATAACATCAGGGAAGCACTGGCATAATATAACAAGGATTTCATTTTAAAAATGCCAGTCATAACAAAATCTTTGAAAGAGATTTGTTTCTTAAACAAAATTCTGTGCACAGTGTTAATAAAATACATGCTCCGAAAGGGAAACTATAATTGAAATAAATCTTTGAGCAGCATTATGGGCCAACCAAATAAAGTGTATGTCTGTTACCTCGCTCTAAATTTAAACCAGCCTTCATTCATAGTTTCAGTCAGAAAAACCCCAAACTTCTGCTAGAGGGCAAAAAAAACTTATGTAGCCAAACTAACCTGAATAGCTATAAAACCAATAGTTGTACAGAAAAGCGATATGTGAAGTTTAAATGTAAAATCTCCAAATGCAAATGAAAAAAAAAGAAGAAAAAATATGGTCCTAATTAGCAGCAGACATAGACATAAAATAAAATGCGGAGGGGCACAGGATATAGGAAACTATTTCAAATATGTTAGCACTTTAAAATGTCAGACAGTTTGAGACAGTTATGGAGAATTTATTCCTTGGTTTGGAAGGCCTAACAGACATGCAATAAAATTCACAGGAGCACTACTACAACGGAGCAGAATAGCAGGAAGAGTCAAGTGTAATAGTAATATAATCCAGTATTTAGTAATTTTGCATGTCTACAAAGAGGATGATTAATGGTGTACTTACTGGTTTGTCCTTGCATTTGCTCTTATATACATACAGACATTCTGAATCCATATACAGATCTGAAATTCCATGTAACAATGGATTTAGGAAATATGGTTTATTTGAAATTAGATCAAATAACTACATTTTCTTAAACATCTTGGGGGGAAATGAGGGAGAAAATGTCAAAGGAAATATTTTGTTGTAATATTAGCCTGGTAATTGCAATTTTTAATTTTCAAGAACAACAGCAATAAATGTCAAAACAAAACATAACAAAAGCATTCAAAATTTAAAAAATTATGAGTGCTTCACTCTGAAAATATTGAAAAAGAGTTGTCAGAACATTGAGATGTAATTTATCTCAAAGAGCATCACACTGATGACACAAAGTCATTATCTCTAATGTAATATTTGAAGAAGCCTGCAATTAGATTTTAATATAAGTGTTTGTAGAGAGACGTATGAGCAGAATGTATATACCTATATATCATCAGTATGGTATATGCTGCTATAGCTTACTCATCATTCTGTATATGTGCTGGTCTCAAGGCTGTTAGAGATATGACTTGAAGAGGGCTGAGGGCTGTTTATTTCTTTGAGAAGACAGAATTTTTGTTCTAATTATGAGATGACACATTTAATGATATACTAAGCACCTAATACTTTTTACCTCTAGTATTTTCCTTTTTTTCCTAGGGTAAATTGAAAATATTTCCCTCTTCCTTCTTTGAATTCTGGTATCTGGCAGAAGCAAATCATTTAGCTTAATGACCCCAAATATTTCAGACACATGTGAAGAGCATAATTCCCTACAGCTCCTTTTTTATAAGCAAAACCTGTGTATCTGTGAGCCAGTGAAGTGAAGAAGAGATGGAATTTTACTTGGAAAATGTAGTTGGCTATATATAGTGCTGTAAGAACATCTCACTCTTTTAAGAAAGAGGGTCCCTGGAATTGTTCTGTTTATTTTTTCAACTCAGAAATGTGGTGAAACATTTCCTCCAGACTGTGGATCCACTTAGGAGCTTTCCTGTTCCCTGGCTGTTGTGGGAGCGGTCAGGTCAGCACCACTACCTGTTCCTCTGTTAGGACATGCACTGATTTGCCCCGGCCTTTATTTCTGCAGGTTGGCAGGGAAGAATTTTTCAGATGATGGCAAATCCTTTGAACCGTCGCCCAGTTTAAGCTGTGGAGCTCATTAAGGGTGGGATTTTTCTAAACCATCTCAGTGATTTAGGAGCATGGATTTCTGTTGACTTTTGATGGTTCCTGTGAAAACAGGGGTCATTTGTATACCTACAAAAATCCCTTCCAGAATTTTCCTGCTGGTAGCCAGATTTGGCATATTCTAGATGTATCTTTATCGGCAAGATTATTCAGGGCAACTAGAGTTCACTGTTTTGTCACAGCTGAAGTGGACTTTTAACCCACCTTTGCCAGGTTACATAAACCTCCTGCCTTATTTAAGTCATGTGAGAAATTTTGTTGATGTATATCCAGGAATTTGTAAAATTGATCTGAGAACTTTGGAGAGTATGTGGAGGCACCTGCATGGCATGAAGAATAAATATCATGCATTAATCAAAAAGAAAAAAAAGAAAAGAATAGAGAAACTACATTGTTGAAGTTGCTCTTTTAGCAGTTCTCAACTACTTTTGTAGCAAAACCATTTTCCAGGAGGAAAGTTCATGAAAAATATTTTCCCTGTGGCAGCTGATAAGGCACACGAAAGTCAAAAAGTGCTCATGCCTTATCATCTGAGCAGCAACATTGGAAACTGGGTGAAAACCTCATTCTTTCAATGGCGAAATTCTCACTGACTTCATCATAGCCAGGTTTTCACCCCAAGTCCTCACTGAGCACAGACTGAGCAGTCATACACCTCAGTGCTCTTTTATTAGTCTTTATTCTCACAATATTTATTGCATCTGAAATACCCTCAGTTTCCATTTCTCTTCATCTGAGATTACCTTTGTTTAGGTTTCATGGGATTGAATAGCACAGGGACATGGAAACAGAATATAATCTTTGAGGCAGAACCACAAGAAAGTCAGGGATTTGGCTGCTATGGTAGCAGCTTTGCACAAGCCTTGTACATGTGGAGCATGTTTTTGGGAAAAAATTACTACTCACTGCTTGTAATACAGGGTTGTGATTAATAAAATTAATAAAATTAATAAAATTAGTGTTGAGTGTAATAATTTAAAGTTTAAATCCACAAGCAAATTTTCACCACCAATACTGTTTTTAAGTCCAAGTACATCAAAAAGGCACCTCTCAGTGTGTTGGACTGCACTGATTGGTGCCAGTTTTTTCTTCTTTTAATCAGAATTTCAGTATGCTTCTAGCAAAACATATTTTAATTTGAAAAGCTGGTTAGCATCCCATCAGCTAACAAGAACCTGAACACGGCTGTGTTTTTATTCCCAGTTCATTAAAACACAAGTCCCTCTTTACTCTTTCTGTGGGAATACATATTAAGTATGTATGTTAAGCATGGTATACGAACTGCTGTCCCTTTTGTAGTGGTATCTGGCCTACGGTGCTTGAAATCAATGTCGTTTAGACACAGCGCATCCGCAGCTGTAGCTCATGCTACAGTTTCTCTGGCTATAGGGGGAAGTGGGCTGCAGGATTAGGTACAACACCAGCCCAATGTGCGCCATAACCTCTCCCAGAGTAGAGAAGAAGATCAGGCAGCACTGTCATCTAAAACTGATAATTTCTCTCTGCTCTGCAAGCCCTCCAGCTTACAGCACAACAGAAGTCTGATACCTCATTCACGGGAGTGCATTACGCTTGCTCTTTAGGGTTATTTGTGACTGGCAAAGCCCTTCTGTCCTTACGCTTCCTCCAAAATCTTGCCTATTTAGAGGATTGTGTCTTTGGGCAAGGAACTCTCCTGCATCTGGAGGATCTGAACAAATCTATTCCCAAAGGGAGTAAGCAAGGGGAGATTTTGTCCTGAGGACAGTCCTTTTGATAATCACAAAGTTAGTGACAGGTGATTCTGGGACCTCTTTGATAGACGATGTGAACCTGCTTCTGCATTCTTGATGACGGAGAGAAAAGAACATTCCTAAGAGAAAAGAAAGCCAAAGAAAAAGTGAATAAAGTACAACTGAGGAAAAGAAGAGGAAAAAAGTGGCCATTAATTTTGATTAATTGCAGATTTCTCCTCTCCTCCTCCCAGTCGTCTTCTGTGCATTTGGAGTCCTCAGATTTGCCAGATAAGACTAATAGGAAAGTGATCCCATTCTATAAAAACCTATATCCAAATGGAAGTTAATGAGGTGGAAATGAGTTACCTTCAGCAGAAATTTTTCCAAGTTTTCATTTTTACCAGTAAAAATGCTGCAAAGCAGGATCAATTAGCCTAGAGGCAGCTCTGCTACTGCAGCTCTGCAGGGCTCTGACCCAGTCTGGGGCCTTTGCACAACACTACTTTGAGGTGGGTAGACAAACCTCTCGTCCAGCTCCATCTTGATCGCCTCCACCACAATGCCTCACTGCAGGCTAATCCTGTTGATGGCCTGGGTGAAGCTCAGAAGACACATCCAGATTTCATAGATGCTATCACGCATCAGGTTCCTGGAGGCATGTGCCCCTCTGGTGATGGGAGCTTAATAGTGGTGCTTTTAATATATCATGAAAGAAGGCAAGCAGGCCCAGCACCTACAGATGAAGGAAGACGTCTGGCCAGAGCACTGGGCCTCACTTTGAAAGGATGCATTGTCCCTGTCCTCACCAACTCCTTTCTCAGCAGCTTCTGCTATTGCTGGCGTGAGCATCAAGGAGCCCTTGCATTATGGAGGTGCAAGGAACCTTTCTGTTTCCTTCCCTACAGATGCATGTCTCCGTATGGCTAGTTTCACATAAGCCTAGGATTTTACAGGTCTGATTCAAGCCCAAGACTGCAAACATTATACAGGCAGATCTCCATGGAAGTCCAGTAACAGGCTACTGGCTGAACCAGTTTCCACTTGGAGGCTGGTATAACCATGGAGCAGGTGTGAATGCAGACATTGTATCCACCAGAATGAAGAATATTCGATGCTTTCTTTAAAAAAAAAAAGTAAAAAAAATTAATATATGGCACATAGTGCCTTTGAGACATTTTCTTTGCAGATTCTGTAATGCATTTAACCAGATTGGAAAAATAAAATAAAATAAACAAACAAGTAATGAGAAAAACAAAAACCTACTGTAGATTTCAGCAACCTGTAGGATTAAAGGGGTGGTCTCCCCTTTCATCACACTGCCCACTTCAACCTGCTTGCTCAGTGTCTGCCAGGAAACTGTTTGAAGTTCCTGTGGTTTGAGAAATGGCCAATCTTTACAAAGAAGGAGATTTTTATCTGACCAGCCAAGATCTTAGAATGCCAATACTTGGCTCTGACTAATAAATAAATAAACAAATATGCACGGGCACACACACACATCATCTAGGATGGCAGTCTATTGCTGGTTATCTAGATTTAAGTCATAAGGGATTCAAATCCTGTTTTGTTTAAAAAATGAAAGTTTCTTCTCAGACATGGTTATTTCCAATGATCTATTAAACCAAAGTTTGCTATAAATGTTTGTCATACTACAAAAAGATTGAACTGTTGTATTTAATGATGGTAAAACTCAATAAGAAATATAAAGGTAAGGAAGAAAAATGAGTAAAAGGATTTCAGGGAGCCTGCAGCCTTTCATCCTTCTGTTGCACTTACAAATCCAGCAGACAGGAGCAAGGTGGTCAAAATGATATGTCCCCATCCACTTCCTGAATGCCTTGTGTGGTAGCTATGACCCTCATCCTAGTAGACACCTATGGCAGAACTCTTCTCACCCATCCTGAGGCATCTCTGGTGTAGCCACCTAGGCTTCTTTTATAGGCAGTAAAGAGAAGTAGGACATGACTGTTCAGATCTGTCTCAGCAGCATCTTTAAGACAAGGCAATTTTACTCCAGGAGGTAGTATCCCTTCTCCAGGAAGTTTAAACAATGACGCTTCACTCTGAAGACTCCTACATTTAGATAATGATCCCAGGAGACTGGCTGGTCATTATGATTGCAAATCTATTTCAAGAGGAGTAAAAGAAGCATTGAAATGTCCATTGAGAATTCATTTGGGAGCAGCCCAGCTTACCTGTACAAGAGACAGGGTTTGACCCCTGCACAAGTAACCAGGCTTCCCATGCCCTGGAAGATCAGCAGGGGCAAGGAATAGGTGTTTTACGCTATGACTCCTCCACTGAACTGGGAGAAAAGTCAAAGCCTGGAATGGCCACACAAGGATACTTATTTGTTCAGTGATTCTCTCCTTTCACTAATACTCTTTACAGTGAGAGTTCCTCACTCCAGTTTAGCTCCCACATCTAAAGCAACATGTGTGACAGGACACGTGGACGCTGAAAAGCTCAGTTTTCTCTCTCAGTTGCATGTGGAGGCAAGTAACTGAAGAATTTTAGAAACTCAGAATTCGAAGGCCAGGGGAACAGAAAGGATTTTCAGGTGAATTTTGGAGCTTTCTGAAGTGAAACAGCTTTTAAGGGAGACACCTTAACAGAGACACCCCAAAACTCAGCACTCTCTAAAACAAGGAGACTAGCATAGAAGCCCAGTGCCATGTTGAGCACAAACATAAGAAGTCACCATCCCTGGAGGTATTTAAAAGACGTGTAGATGAGGCGCTTAGGGACATGGTTTAGTGGGCATGGTGGTGTTGGGTTAACGGTTGGACTTGATGATCTTAGAGGTCTTTTCCAACCTTAATGATTCTATGATTCTATGATTCTATGAGTCGTCACCGGCTTGAGACTTTCAGTCTTTTTGGACTTTTAGGATTTTGGGCTGGGAATAGTGCAGAGCCAGGGCAGCCCATGGCAGAAAGAGACAGCAGAAACTTCCCTGCCTGGCAGTGAGTCTCCTTTCTGCATTAAGGGAGGCATACACTTTGTATTACATAGGGGAAGCAAAGCCATATGTTATGTTTCCTTCAGAATAGCCAGCAAGGGGCAGATCGGTCTCAGAATAGGCAAGGATGCTCCTTGCATCTTTGGTGTAGTCCATGACACTCAAAGCTACTGCATATTGGAGAGACATCATGGGAAGAATAGCACAGTGGCCCAACATGTGCTGTTTCTCTGGATAAGCTAAGCACTTCAAGCAATATCACTTTCATTTTATTAGCAGAAGACAAAGCTATACATTTTTGAACCTAATGTAAATATTTTCTTTCTGTTCCCCTCCCTTTGAAAATATTTAACTTATTAAATGGGAATATTGCAAAATAGAAAAATAAAAGAAATCCAATCCGCAAAAGCAATTATATGTTTTCATACTACTCAGTGCTGATGGCAGAAGGGAGTAATTTTTCACTTGCTCCTGCCTCACCGTTAAATCTTTTGAGGCAGCAAGTCTTCCTTAAATTAAAAGATGAAGCATGCCGTAAAAGAGTGCTAGTTGGCATGCCTGCTCCGTCTCTGCAGCACATTTAATCTATACCAGGAGAGAAAATTTGGAGTCCAGTGAATGCTCCTGTATCCAAATCTCTTCCACAGCATACAGCTACAGCAGTGCTATTTGAAAAGCAGAACTGTCTTAAGAGACCAATTGCAAAATTTTGCAGGGTTCCCATAGGAGCCAATAACGTTGGCTGCTCTTTTGTATTTGCTTCTCCAAGATGAGAATGCACATGACTGCATCTATCTTTCAAAAGCTTCACTTCTGATTTGATGTGTTTTCTGATCTGCACCTTTGCATTCAGCCCTTGTCTAATTTTATTATGAATTCTTTTGGGTTCCATTTTTTTCCTGAAGTTTTTTTGAATAGGCAGCTGTTCTGCATTAATCTAAATGAAAAGGGTTTTTTTTCCTCTGCTTTAATTATGTTCAACTGATGTTTTTGATTTATCTTCTGCTTCAAAACAGTATCAGTGTTATTTTAAATACCTACATTTCCCCAAAATATTGATTCCTTGTAATATGTATTTCTTCAATTCACCTGGCAGCTGTTTTTCACGCACACTTACGTAGAAGCACCACTTGCATTTCTGAGGCACTTATTACGGGTTCTGAAAACTCAGCAGCTAATAAAACAGTCATTTTTGGATAATGATCAGTCCAGAGAGGCCATATGGGGACACTAGGGGCACTGGGGAATTTTTACTTCTTATGGAATTGAAAGAAATGGAAAAGTTGGATAACCACTTATTTGAAATTGCCTGTGATAAATTAGGTGACATTCTGGGAGGAGCTGACAACATTGTGTCATTTCCATTGTGATAGTCAGTTTTGAAGTGAAGGAAGAAAACCAGGAATTAGTCTCGTATGTGCTTGATATGTTTCTGACACAGGAATAAGTCAGCCTGCTTTGAGGGGGGTAAGTTTGCATCAGTTTCCATCGGTTTTTATGACCTCCAAAAATACTGAATCAGTTGCCAAAGCCAAGTTTTCAGCTCCTTTTGTTTTCTTCAAGTGCTCTCACCTTCATGCGTTTTTCCATGCCACTCCCAATGGAATTATTTCCTTAGCCCAGAACTCCAAGATCCTTCTTTCTTCATTTGGGGTCTGATTCAAATCCCACTTAAGTCAATGGAAAGACTTCATTGACTTTAGTGGGCTTTGGACCAATCCTCACATTCCTCCGGAATACACTTTTCCTTCCATGGTGCTTACAGAAAATGGTGTCAGTTTTGCATAGTCCAGAAAAAAGAAGAAATGCACGGAGCCCAACCTACATGGACAAGCTGTCTTGGCATAGATATAGGACTGTTACTACTCCTCAAGGGCTATGTGTCGATACATTCTATTTTGGAAAAAAAAAAAACAACAAAACACTATATTCTTTTTTTCCTCCTTAAATGTTAGTTAGTCACGTATGGTCATGCTGATCAACCAGTCTAAGAAGGAGAGTCTCAAGATGTCTCTTAATGTATTCTTACCAGACCTTTTTTTGTGTTTTTTATCTTATACTCCATGGGCTTTCTGTCTTTTGAACACTGTGAATAGTCAAATAACAAAACATGGCAAAAGCCTGCACTTCAAGGGAACACTTACTTAACAGCCATCGGGCTGGCTGTCTTCTGTAGTGCCCGTTCATGCTTGAGGAAGATCTTGGCTACTGACTTGTCGCACAGCTGCTCCAGCAAAATGCCTGTGTGTGCATCAGTTCATCCTTTCTCCATAAGAGGATGCTTTATCATAGATGCAGTGACAGTACTTACTCTCCTACTGGATTCACAAGGAATTTGGGAGCTTAAAGAAGAGTGGAGCACATGCAATGTGCATGTGTCCAAACACATGCAATTCCACATCTAGTCAAAGTGGAAATGGAGACCTCAGAGGCACAGTGTAGAGGGTGGGAGGTAAGAGTAGGCAGGTGTCAGCGGCTTGCTAGCAAGAATCGTTACGCACAAGCAGGTAGGCAGAATCTGAGTTGAACCCTAGGAATCAAAAAAACCCTCTGTTGGACGTCGGCCTTTATTTCTGGAGAAACAATTTTGTAGGCTTCAGTTGGGGTCAGCCTTTAAGTTTTCTCAGTACTGATGATTTGGCCAGAGTTTTTGTGGAAGTGGAAACTCGAGGCACTGTCCAACACACTTCAGGAGTGTCACATTTTGAGCAGGAGGAGGGAGCTGAATTCTGCATTTACTGACCTCCAAAGTAACTTCCTTCTGATAAAACTACTTTGAGACTAAGTAATGCAGCAAATGTATTAATTTATTGGGAACAATCAATTCACAATAAACCAAACTGATCTCCTGCTAGAATTCTTGATCAAGACTTTAGTAATTCACACTTAATCATTTGACTTTTTACATTGATTCACAGCTATGGAAAAGAAATGTTTCTGATCCATTATTTCTTATTCTTGGAAGAGAAATATGGATCTACATTCTTCTTAGATAGCTCAGTTTGCACATTGTTCCCCTTATTTCTGCTTCAAAAACTGTGAGATGTTTGTTAAAGAATTTGGAAGAAACTACTAATTTCTCATCACAAGCTGTGAAGAGTGATGGCTTAAAGACAGATTCACAGGTGGTATCATTATATATACCTGGTCATAAAGGAAATGCAGTAATCTTATCAGAGATCTATAAAAAGTAGATATAGGTAGATATAATATAAGACATTTTTGATGACTGCCAGATATTATATGATAATGAACTCCCTTTATAAACAAATACTGAGTCATCAGCTTTGATGCTGATGTATTTTTGATGAAGTGAAGATTATGATGAACTTATGCAAGAACTAATTTAATTTTATCTCATGGCAGTGACTCACCTTTCTCCCACACAACATAGTGGTTTCTAACTCTCCTACTGTTTTATCCTTGTACAGTATGTAGCAAAGAAATTTACTACTTAAATGTTTGTGCTTTATGTTTATAGAAAACAATACAATGAGGAAATTGTTCCTAAACAAATTTCCAAGGGCAACGAGCCAAGAGACAACAGACCAATTCAAAAGACATTTTGAAGACACTGGTGTTTTAATTTGAAATAATTTGTTTTATGTTAAAAAACATTCTGAATATTTCCACTTCAGTGTCACACTTCATAAAGCCTCTCTCTCACTTTCTACCATAAGTGTTTACATACTTTTACAAGAAAACTCTTAGAATATGCTGAACAGTTGGAGTGAAGAGTTGCATGTCAGGTTCAAGGAGTAAATAGGGAGACATATATCTAGAATGACAAGAAACATGCTGGAGATTTTCATCTGACTTGTCTGTCACCTGCTGGCGTCAGAAATGTCAGATGCTGGAGGGAGGGCAATAGTGTTTCCTCCAAACAGGGCATACTTCTCCCAGCCAAGATTGGCTTCAAGGGGTTCACTTCAGTGTCTGTCTTCAGTGATGTTCTCATTTTATTCTACTTCATTAAATACCTCTTCTCCCTATACTGTCTATAGAATTATCTTCCTCTTTTAATCCCCATTTTTTGAATACTTTGGCATAATTTCTCTCCATACTTTTTTTGTATTCCTGCTTCTGTGGTACAAAAATCACCACTGTCTTCTCAGTCTCCTCATCGATAAGCAAGCTTCTCATCACTCCTCAATAAAATGTTTGAAGTAGCGGTGCTGGAATTCTCCCTTTCATCACCCACTTACATACTTGTCAAATCTGATTTTTACTTTACTTTGCATTTATTTGCTTTTCTTCAGGTAGCATTGATCTTCATATTTCTGCTGAGAAGTAATCTTCATTTATCTCTTTCTTACACTCAAAATAGTTTGGATTGCTTTGTCATTCTACAGTTTCTACATTTTCTAACCAAACTAGAAATTTTTTGTTCCCCCCATAGTTTAAGATCCTTTTTGTTCACTTGTTCGTAACGGCAGCTTTTGCTCAGAACCCAACTCTGTAGAGATTCACAAAGCTCTTTTTCTCTGTCTATGCTTTTTCCCGTTAGTCATCTTGCCAGCACCACATTTTCTATCTTTTACTACTAATAATCTATTATGCACCCTAATAATCATGTCTCATGCACTGATGATGATAAATCTTCCTTTGACTCCCCACCACTGTACCCACAGCTCTTGCATTCATCAACACCTTTCTCCTCGTGCTCGTTGCATGTGGTGCTCAGCCTGAGCCACAATCCGCTGCTTGGCTGTTGTGTTGGCTGTTTGGGATCTCGGTGGCATGGCCCTGTGCTGCAGCTGAGGACAAACATGGCCAGTGGAGCAAGAACTCCTACTAGACGTGCTTCCTTCAGGTTTTGGTGTGGTCTTTCACCCATTCCATAACCATAGACATGCCTTGTCATGAACTGAAATGGAATGAGATTTGTCTCAGCAAATTTAAACATGAACCGTCCAGATGCCTACATCTGAGCTAGCCACTCACGACTTCCTTTGTTATCCCTGGTGAGAAACAGGCACTTCTCAGGCACAATTATTATGACATATTTTAGACATCTGCAGTAAGATGAGATGACTCTATCCTAGAAATGCTTATTTCTCTCTAGTGTCTGTAAAGAAAATTTAGATAACTAACTTTGAGATGTAGACATCAACATTATAAATACCCACACCTCATCAAGTGAATTTTATGCGTGGAGTCTCAGACTCTGAGGCTGGGGAAGATGAGTCTCACCCCTTGTTTAGATGAGTGGCTCCACCAAAAGCTGAGTGATTAGCCTCTCTGTAGGACAGGACCACTGTGCTATGGAGTAGAAGAGGCACCTGCTCTACATTTTGAGGTTTTGGGTTGGGGGTTTTTTTTTGGTCTAAATCTGACCATTAAATTTCAGCAAAATAACTTCTACAAAAAATGACTATATGTCTTCCTGAGATTCAGACTGCAAGTAACAGTGAGGAAAGTCAGAAAATCAGACTTTCAAAATTTCCCTTTTCCTCTGCTTTGCACACATGAACAGACAAAGATGTAGTAGGGAACGTGCTGATAATCACAGCTCTGGAGTTTAGCCATGTCTATGAGACACAGCAAAAACTGGGCAAGAGCTGTATATAATGAAGGGGAATAGTGAGAGCTAAAGGCTTGCAGAGCAGGAACTCTCTTAGTTTTGAGCATTGTTTGTTTGATTATTTTCAAAAGGTGTAGAATGCTTACACAGAAAACAAAGTATTTCATCTTGGTGGCTGGGAGGAATCCACCAGACTCCACCTGGCATTTGCTTTGAACTTTCATTCTCCAGATGTGGATGGTTTGTTTAGAGGGAAATACAACTTATCTATATGCTTATACTCTTCACTTCAAGATATGACTTGCAATAAAAGCAGTTACAGACTTACCTATCACTGTTAACTGAAACACAGGATGGTTTAGAACTCCAAGAGCTGCAAGGAGAGACTGCTAATGATTTATACAATATTCAGGTTAAATTCCGTCCTCATTAACATCTGTGACAAAATCCTAGTGACTTAAGCAGTGCTAGAAGTTCAGTCCAAAGTACTTTGTCATTTGCTGTTAAAAAAGGATTTGCGTCACAGTCAAAAGTGAATGCAATTTAAAAGTTCTGCTGTCTAATGCCCTTTGACTCAGAGTGCCCCATATCAGAATGCAACCTGTTTACATACCTCAGACTCGGGAGGATCTCATTAAATCACAAGCCTCACAATATACTGGTAGGTAACATGATACAGACCATTGTGAAAACATAACCATGTGAAACGTAGTTTATTACAGGTAAAAAAGTCTGTCTTTATCTACCAATGTCATAGCCTTGCTCAGTTAACACATATGAAGCACATTAGTCTGTAAAATATGGACCCAGTGGTGGTCTGACTTACCAAAATTTCATTCTCATGTGATGCATTAGTCCATCTACATTGGTGCTGTCAATAGAGTGTTGCAGATGAGATGTGTTAGCAAACAGCTGAGGGGCAGTGGTTTTAAAAATTGCTCCCTAGCTATAACCCATCCAAGTGAGCACTGCAATTTCTTCTTCCTGACCAAAGCCAAACAGCTTAGCTTAAAACTGACATTAAAGGTAACTTTAGCTCAACTGTGTAACTTTGTCCTGAAAGGGATTAGGAGCACGCACACCGTCACTTGAGAGGTAGTTTAAACACTGACTTTTTATTGTCTCTCAAATAACAGTTCTAGCTGAGTTGCAGTGGCTGACTGTGTTAGCTCTTCCAATGTCTGTGTCTCTGCTGTAGAGCCCTGGTTTGTGCTCTTGCCCCCAGTGAAGACACGCTCTTGGTGAGTGAGAGGCCAGCCTTCATCTACACTAGAACAACTTTGTGGATTCTGAGAGTGTTGAGGAAGGAGTTAATTTTGTAGCATGCAAAACTGTCTGTGTAGGAATCGAATTTAAAAAAAAAAAAAAAAATTCAGGGTTGAAAATGTGCTTCCTAGTTACTAGGGAAATGAATAAAATGAGATGTGTACATCATCTATTTGTAGAGCTGCTTAGACCAGTTACTGGAGGTGACTGAAAGAGAATATTAGAATTTGTATGGTATTTTAAACTGATTTTATTTTTCTCCAGATTTAAAAATTCACAAATATTCAAAATAATAATAAAAAAGCAGCAGTCTTCATATATTTCATTATTATAAGGTTAGAGTTGGGCAGGTTATTTGCAAAGCTTTCTATTAAGGAATGTTCAGAACATCATTATATATTCAGAAATTTGTAAGTCAGTATGCTGGCAGGTAATGATAAAAGAATAATTCGAGAGGACAATGTGACATTTTTTAATTGGTTATTCTTCCAGCTGTGATAAAGAATATGTTGTTGTTGGCTGTAAAATTAGTGTTCAGTGTTGGAATATTTTTATAAAGAAAATTTTATTTTGCTTTCCCTTAGCATCTATTTTCTCACATGTTTGTAGTGTATTGATCAGACTTTGGACTGTCCTTTCAGGTTACAAATGAAACACCAAGATTAAAGCCAAGTCCTCAAAGGGGGGCCATATTCAGCAGTGTTAGCTTTAAGGCCAAAATTGAGAAGCATTTCTGTATATGCTCGGTTTTAAACATGGAGTCAAGTGCTTTACTGAAGTCATAAAGAGCTGGAGACTAAAAGTTGTTGCAGTGAATGGCCAGTTGTAGCCTCTGTGAAAACCAAGATGCTTGTGTGAAGTGCATTTGTGACACAAGTTTCAAGGGATCTTGCCAAAATCTGAAGAGTTGGTAGGGTTGAATGTATTCCAAAATATTTGTCATACTTGGTCTTAAAAAACAGCTTGTCTTGCTATGCTGCTTCTCTAATAGCTGTTTTATGTTGGTCTCTAATAGGTCTTTTCCAAACAGAGCTTATGAAGTCAGAGAAGAGGAATTAGGCTGCTTTGCAGGGCACGGCAAAGCAGTTGACCCGTATCTGCAGTAATGTATGGAATGGCTGAATGTGCACTTGCTGCTGCGGTGATGTAAGAAGCAGACGTCCCGCGTGACTGCTGTCGGAGCAGCAACCAGACGGGCAGTCTCGCTGAGGTGAGCGGGGCTGCTCAGCTCCCTGGCCTTGGACCAGCGTACTAATTATTCATGCACAGCAGGCTATTTGCGCAGGGAAAGGGGATACAGTTAGCAATGGATTAGGTCAGCTGAAAGTTCAGCAACTTTTTTTGCAGAAGAATACAGTGCAGAAAGTGTTGTTTGATCAGAGCCCTGGGTTTCATAGCATTCCCTCTTAAATTACAAAACTAACGTATATACAACACTGTATATCTACATGCATTTGTGGTACTGCTATGGGCATTGGTTCTATGCAATAGCTATCCCCTTTAACAGACATCTAACGTGTTAGTAGTGACTTTCATTTGAAAGTCCATTTTTACATGTTCAGCTGCCCCTGAGACCAGAGGTCTGCAGTGTACCTTACCCCAGCAAGAGAGCAGACATTTTAGACAATTTAGGTCAGCGATTTAAGTATGTCTCATACTGCCTTGGGGCCAGCAGGTAAAATAAATGACCTCTTGATGCCTTCCACCCTGCTCCCATTTTAGAAATGAATGTATTATGACATGTCCTATGGCCAGGTTCTCAAGTGGTGCAGTCCTATGCAGTTGCATTAGTGGCCTTATGCTGACTTCTGTTAGGGGCATCTGGTCTGGCTCTAGCAAAGCATGCCATAGGGTATTCCGCTGCCCTGTTAGAGGAGTTCAAGATTGAAGCAGAATGATACATTTTTGACTCACTAATTGAGGATTATTAATTCTGAGATTTAGGCCAAATCAACAGGCAGTTTCAAGATTCATGTGTGCTATCATACTCACTGCAAACAAACCTTTATCTTGTGCTCCTAAAACTAGCACTCAGTGTTCAGCTAGAGCTGAAGAAACTTCTTATGCTAAATTAAATGGTCTCCTGTATTTCAGTTGCATTGCTGTTTGCTTCCTTCTGGGGAGCAGAACAAAGCAGCCTGGCTGGGATCTGAAAGCAAGGTCTGGACAGACTGAACTTACATGTTTAATATGTTTGGTTTCATGATCTGGCCCTTGGCTAGTGACTCAGAAATGAGGGTTATACTGAAGTATTTCCTGGAAGTAACTGATGTTTCTGAAAGGAGAATATTAAACAGACACACTTTGCTTCATCCCCCTGAGAAAAGTCTCCTGGTGCCCATCTATATGTTGCTGGATGCTCACCTAGGCATTGTATTGATAGTGCTGGCAGGTACCAGACTGCCAGCACCAGGTACAAGCTCTGCCTGGCTACTGCAGGAGATACAAGCCAAGCCAGCCCTACGCAAGTCTCTTCCAAAAGTGCTGGTCTCCTCCTGCTCCTCCAGTTTAATGCTGTCTTCTCTTCCTTTGGGTCTTAGCTAATGCCTCTGCCTGGATGCTGGCTTCCAAACCAGTCAGCCCAAAATAAGTCAGCTGGTGTCTCTTCCCCCAAAAAGGGAGCCACAAGGCACACACCTCAGTGTAGCTTACTAATTTAAGAAGGTTTTTATTTTTTGCAATGGCTTTTGTGAGTCCCCTTCCTGTATCCGAGTCTCCTCTCTCGTGATGGGGGCAGCCAGGTCCTCCTCAAGCCTCGATCCCCTTGGTAGATGGAGCTTTTTGGTCACCATGATAAAAAGACTTTAGACCTCCCCTTGTCTCTACTAGTTCCTATAATATGGCTTTCTGCTGCTCTGCTGTATCTTTCCTAGAGCAAAAAGGAGAGTGCAGAAAATTCTATTTCTGAAGCACTCCTGTTCTTAGCTCTCCTGTGCGAATGCTGCCACCTCCTTCTTAACTCCACAGCTTCTGCCTCAGGGAATTTATTTTGGACTCTCCTCCCCTTTTTGCCAAAGAGCTTACTGTTTCCAAACAAAACAACCTCCCTTCATGACCTCTTCAGTCAGGACATTAGCTTTCTCCCGAGGAATAATGTTACTTGCTTGATAACTGGTCTCCTGCTCTGGTTGATGCTGAGTCTGCCTTGCGTGCCCAGCATGCTGCCAGCGCCTTTTGAAGAGCAATTAAAAAGTCAGAAAGAGTTAGCAGCATTTATGTGCTATGAAGACCTTAATGGATCAGGACAACTACTCTAAGCCATGCTGCCCACACAGTTTGAGCCAGGGGAAGCTTTAAAATGTGCGTGTTTTACAAGTGCAGTTCTGTGTCAGTCACAAGTACATGCCTTAGCATTTGCATGTCTTGTTAATAGCCTTAAATAACCTAACACCCAATCCATGACTTGTTAACAACTTCCTTGGAATAATAAGGGATGAATAAATCACTGTGTTTGGGTAATCATGCCATTAACCTTGAAAAGAATACGAAAACAGAAGGCAGAGCAAGAGAGACAGGAAGTCCCAAAAGGCTTTGCTGCTTGAGAACGTGACACCAATATAACTTTAGGTGTGAATTTATATAGTGAAATTAAAGCAATGCAGAAAGCTTTTTCACACCTTATTTCAGAGGAACAGCAACATTTATTTGGATTTACTTTAAATCATTTAGTCACAGACTAAACTGAATCAAAGTTAAGCCAGTCTTATTCTCAGCTAAGAGAATGAACACAGACCATTTTACGAATATAAAGGCTGGTTTGAGCTATATTGGTCCAGTTCGTTCTTGTCTGTGAGCATTTAGTGAAGGCAAATGAGCACAGGCATATGCGATGGCAAAGCTGAAGCTGCAGCAAATTGCTTATTTACGGACCTGTTTCTTCCTTGCTTTTTCTTGGTGTATCCGTAATACGGTTAGCAAAGGAGAAAAGATCAAAGGGCAAATGGTAGCGTTTAGCTAAGGTACAGCTAATGAGGACTAAGCAGAGAGAGCAGGATAGGAAGAAAGCATTTCACCAATTGGGACTGAATGCAGGCTGATTCAGCCTGGCCTGCAGGAGGTGGCAATGTGTTGGCAGAAAGTCTGTCAACTCATTTGGCTTTCTGTCTGCACGTTCTTTCTGCCACCCCCAGTACTAGTGACCAGGATTTACTCTGCTAGCAAGTGTAGTCATCTCTCATATTTTTTTCTTTCAAACCTCAATGAGCATGTAGGAACCTGTGTAGTTTGTGGATTTTTCTCTTTCTCTGGGTTATAGTGAATGATGTAAATGAAGCAGTGTATTTATTATTACGCAAACCTTAACAAGACATGTAGGCTCAGGTATGTACAACCCTTACCTGTACGTCTTATCCTCAAGTACTCCAGGTTAACTTGACAAATCTTTTGTTGGTCTAGGTGAGAGTGATTAGAAGCAAAGAATGGCTCTTCCTTCACCTCATCATCAGGGCCTGCCAAAATCCCAAAGAACTGCAACAAATGTAAGCCTCTATTGGTTATCACTTCTCCATGCCATGAAGTGGCTCTCAGCCTACATGGATGTAAAGTATTGTCCGTTCAAAGTCTGAGCTCTCCAGGTAGGTTAATATATTTATTCTGTGTGGATTGCCTGGAAGGTAGTATTGTGGATTTGGGCACCAGAACACTTTACTCACAGATGCATGCAATTTTAGGGATCGCAGGACTTCCCTGTCTTGTGGGGAAGATGGTGCAGTGAGGGAAAGAAATTGGGCAGTTCAGCATAGCAGTTTCTTCCATGAGCTCCTTATTCTGTGTGTGAGATGGCCAGTTCCAGAGGGAGGTTGGGCAGGTCTACGTGGTGGCTCCTGCATGCTGTACTTCATCCTGGCACAGGAACATGGGGTTTCCTGGGCTCTTTCCTTCTTCCCTGCCCCCTCCAAAGGTTGGAGAGGTGGTCCTGGATCTGGGTGCAGAGTTGTGGGTCCCCCACCAAAGTCATCAGGAACTGCTGGGAAAACCCCAGTATTCATTCCTAGGTTTCCTCAGTTGTAGAACTGGGTAGGAAAATAACCCATTGATGATTTGTCTGATTTGCTGTCACCACAGTTGTTGGCATCCACAATCAGTTTGTTCCAGACATGTCCTGTACACTTCTGTACTCCTTGAAGATTAATTTTTTTTTTTGCATAGTTTCACTCTCTATTTCCCTGAGCACACCAAAGACTGCTTTGTTGTTTGGGGCAGGTGGTTGATCATATTTCGTCTACTGCAGCAGAAATTCAGTTAAAGTTCATGGGCTTATGCTAAGAACTATGCTAACTAAGTTTAACTCATGGTAACTGATACAGGTGGTTGCTATCAGTTAGCCACAAGGTTTCATGCATATTTGATATTTATGAAGCAAATTCTATTTTGGTTACTAGGTTTTGTGGGATTTGTCTAGACATGTAAAATAATATGTAAAAGTTTTCAGGGCTAATCAAAATGTTCCCACTGGATCATTCTCATTTGCCTTTCATCTGATAATAACTCAGTTTGAGGGGTCAATGCTATGGGCTAAGTGGATCAGTACATGTGAGGGACTCTGGCAATCAAAAAGTTGAGAATTTTATATGGTTAGTACCTGGCTTAAGAGAATTTAAAGAAAGTATGTTTTCTAGTTTTAGGAATTAGATTCCTATCAAATGCTGAAAATACATCAAATTAAATTTTGCTTTGTGAACTGTCTGGGGGCAGGAGGAGGGAAGAAATCCTACCTCTCTTAAAGCACTAAAATATCACAGACACCAGAGTTTTAAAAGATGTAGAGATAAAGCAGTCTTCCTTCCCTGCAGACTCCATGACCTATATGTTTTTTTCCTCTTACAAGTTCTGTGATATCAGTGTTAAATACCTTTGGAGGTGGAAACTTCACTAATGTGATCCTTTCTTCTGCTGAAAAATGACTCTGCATAACACCTTCCCCCAGCAGGGAGTTAAAGCAGCAGCTGAATGAAGGCCGTTTTCTCCATGTAAATGTGTGGAAAGGGGATGTCTCTCAGCCTACTTAGATGTGTAACAGAAACGGAGAGAAGCTTCCAATTAGCACCTGCACATCCACAGTGAGAATTTTTTTAGCTCCTTAGCTGCCTTTTTCTGCAGAGCTCCTGATATCTGTGAGAACAAGTTTCTGACTCCTCTTGAGAAGGAAGTTCTTTAGCAAATGCAATTCCATGTTACACAGTTTGTCCCCTCTATTTGCAAACTGCAGATGACACAAAGCAAGAGGTTTGTATTTTTAATCTTTTCAGAGCTTCAATGGCAAAATCATAAGAAACCGAAAGTGCTGGAAAAGCAAACCTGCCACTCCATCCAGCAGTGGCAGGGGATCATGTCTACCTGAGCCAACAGACTGCACAAAAAATAACTAAACGGAAGTTTCAGAATGTCAATAATAAAATATTGCAGGTTATCAAGTATTCTTTGTATTACGGGAATATTTTAGTAATCTGTTAAAATATTAGGAGAAAAGTAGTATTTATACTGCCAGTAGCTGAGAAGGGCTGGACTACTGTGGAGAGGTTTGTGGGCTATTATGTGATTTTGTGGATTTCCTATAAACTGGTCCACCTGCAGCAAAGTAAGTTTAAATTAATAAAATAAATATTATCTGGAACAACCACCCAATGCCTTCCAATAATTCTGTCTGGTAAAGTCTAGCACAATGGAAAAAAAAAGTCCACAGGATGTCTTGTCATTTTGTAGAAAATATCTAAAGATTTCTGTTTGCCCTTAGTAGTTGCTCACTATCTTTGCATGGAGTTTATCTGAAGTGTAAACACAGTTAACCTGACAGTAAATGCAGCTACTATCCACTGACTCTCATTACAAGTTCATGATTTCTTAATAGCTAATGTCCTGTGCAATTTTTAGGTGTGGAAGGCGGGGGAAAAGAACGGGAGCATTGCTTTAAAGACAATTTATATTTAGATTAGGTAATGAAATTCAGATCTGCTCCAATGACGTGCCAGAGATGGAAATGATAGAGCAAATAAAATATTTTCATTGACTCAACTATATTACTGTTAGGTACATAAATATTCACATTCAAATCTCTGGTTCCATCTCTGCTATTGCTAATACCTCTGGTAATAAATGATTTCTCATCCTTGTACAATATCATGAAGATTTTTGTGTATAGTAATTTAATCACTCTCCCAGTTTCACACTCAACAGAAACAGAATAGATCAAACTATTGTACATATAAAGTAGAGCTGGGTTTGTTTGATTGGATTTGTTTGTTTGTTTGTTCTTAATTAAAATTTGGGAACAACCTGTGTACATATCACTTGTGGAAATCTTGCTGTGTTTTACTTAATTAAAAAAGCGAACTATGGCAAAACCAAATCTATTGTGTATAAGCTAAGACAGAGTAGATGGTCATAAGGAGAGAGTTAATAGACCAGATTGTATTCAAGTATTCTTCAAGTCTGGCCTTGCTCAATGAATTATTACAATAAGATTCTTTCCTTCTGGGAGAGTGTTGTGGCTAACAGAGCTCACATACCAGGAATGAACAGGATTATGAAGTCTGAGGAGCCACAAAACCTCTCCCTGGTGTGTGTGCGTGTACAGATCTAGCAGATCTACCTCGTTTCTCTCTCAAGGGTGCTACTGCGAATTAATATGTATGGTCCAGCACAGCTAATTCTGTGAGACAACTTGTTTGCTGGTGCTTCTCTACTCTCCGTTGGATGTCTGTTTTGTGAGACTGAATCTAGTAATGGGTGTGTTTCATCTGCCTGTCGGGAAGGACCTGAGTAATGGGAAGATGCTCAGTGACTTCAGTGGGAGTCGAATTTTGAAGTAAATCAAGAAACTTTTAAAATACTACTTAGACTGTGACTCTCAGAAGCTGCTAGTCTCTGATATTCAAATATAAGATGGTGTACTGCCACAGGCTTGAAGAAGAAAATGCTTGCAAGCTTTCAGTGTTTGAATGGTTACAGCTTAGTGTAGATACATGGAAATGAATGTTTGGGAGTCCCTGGTGGCTGCAGCAGACCACAGCATGAACATTTTATTGTGTATTAATTAGCTGTTAGTTATTTCTGACCTATGACCTCTTCCTTTCCTATCAGGTATTTTCTATGCGTAAGTGATTAAAATGGGGAGACTGTACACACACCTGAATGGCTAGAGGCTGTTCAGATGAGATCCAAATCCCTTCAACTTTGTTACTACATTCCACTAATGCTATGAATTCTGTTTAGTTGATGCCAGTATGGTTTTATTCATATTAAATTTCTCAAAGTTTTATTTGTCTGGTTTAAATAAAAATAAGAACTGGTCTAAGTCTTCCAAGAAAGATCCTTAAAAGTCTTAGTTCTGAAGTATGAAAAGATGAGGTAATTTAAAAAAAGAAAAAAAAAAAAAAAAAAGGAAAAAAAAGAGAGGGGGTGGGGGAGGAAGTACATAGCTCTTCAGGTTATCCTATTTCAAGAAAAAAAAAAGCCTGCAAATATGATACCCACTAAATTTCCAGCTTAATTTTTGAAGTCTCAAATGTGAAGGCTTGCTATGTATTTAAGCTGAATGTTTTATTATTCATTCAGTTAACATTTTGTGAAGAGACAGACATAGGCTGAGATCAACAAGACATTGTATCTGGTTTTTTTCCCAATAAAAATTGCAAATTTAGCTCAGCCGAAACATTTAATATGTCTAACTTAATTTCAAATAATTATTTTAAATAAAAATGGGGAAAAGTATAAAGGTATCAATTAGATATTTTAAAAATCAATTATTTTCTATTTCATGCAGAAATAACCCTTCAGTTTGAAATTTGCCATGTTTTATGACGTCTAAACATCTTAAATATTTTTCAGTCCAATAAAATGTTTTATTCAGTCTACAATTACTCTTTTAATGTTTTGATCACCTGAATATTCTTGTTGTATGCATTCTTCAGAAGCAAGTTTTCTGTAACCAAGTCACTTTAGTCCGATATTACTACTTACGTTTTCCAGCATCATAAGATAGGAAACTCTGTCCCATCCTGGAATCATGGTGATGGACAACTAGACAAATACTGACTAGCTGTGGATGACTGCAGCTCTGGCTCCATCCCAAGCCCGGGCTGACTTAGGTTTTGACATATTAAATGAACTTTTGCCTTTGCATCACTCTCCATTTTACTGTGTCAGAGGCATCCACGAGAAGGGGCTGCCATGGCCTTTGGGGTGGGTGAGGGCTAGCATCATCACACAGCCACTGGGGAGGGAGTGAGGATCACTCTGCCCTTTGCTCAGAGGGCCTGTGCAAAGTGACGATTACAAATGCTCTGCTGTAGCATCCCTCTGGAGCAGTGAAGAACTGCATTTTGGCTTTTCAAAGCCATTAGTAGGAGTGTGAGTACATGAAGCACCACTGCAAATCCCAGCTACCCTGCACTCGTGCATATTTCGGGTGCAGTACCCCTGAACAATTCCCCACCTCCCTCCGCTACCATGAACTTTAATTACCATGGTGAAACATTACACAGGCAGCAGCACGTTTCCCACGTGTTGGTCGTGAGGCTCCCTCAATAGCAGAAGTGCAGGAAGGCAAGTAACAAAGCAAAGAGCACTTGCAGAGTCTTCCAATACACTATAAAAAATAAACTAGATGAGTCACCAAGACTTAATTCCTGCCTGAATTTTTCCTTTAATTTTCTTCAATAATAAACCAAAAGACCAATCTCCATTGTTTGTTTCTTAGTTTTCTCCCTACAAGATGTTTTGGTGCAACCCCTGCTCGCTGACAAGGGAAACTCTTGTACACCCTGCCCTAGAGCTAAAGACCTGCATTTAGCTCCTGGAAGCCAGCAGAGCAGTCCGGCTGCTCCCCAAAGCAGTTCCCATCCCTCATCTTATCCCATCAGAAGACTGACACTTGTAGAAAAAGACTAAGAGTTTCTCTGTGTTTTGTTACACTGTGGCTCTCGGAGCACAGAAACAGAGGACGAAGCTCTGTCTGAAATGGAGGGGCTGTGTGTCCCCCGGCATTTGGCACAGGAGCAGGCGTGGTGCTGGCTGACCTGGGGAGGGGAAGGAGAGGAAAAGGTTCAAGGTCCCTTTTGCTATCCCTCCTGCCCCTGA
Source organism: Fulmarus glacialis (assembly GCF_000690835.1). NCBI lineage: Eukaryota > Metazoa > Chordata > Aves > Procellariiformes > Procellariidae > Fulmarus > Fulmarus glacialis. Next base: position 85,693 of record NW_009229929.1, read on the forward strand.
TCAATAGGGTTGCCATCCAGTCCCTAAAAAGTGCTGTCCAGAGCATGCAGAAACACCTGAACATGGTTGCACCAGCCTGCACTGCTCAGGCTAGCACTGGTGAGGAGGACAAATATGGTATAAAAAAAGGACAAGTGAAAGAAAGCTACCAAAGTCCTCACTGAGGAAGAGGAACTGCTGGATAATCACAGAAATCAAGAGAAACCTGGAGCCCCTTCTGAGCCTTATATTGCTTTGATCATTCATTGGCTTCATTTCCTGATATTAAAAAAAAAAAAAAAATCCATATTAGTTTTCACTTGCCCCTTTTTATTCTCTTCCAGATTCCTTGCAACTGACACCAGACTGAGCTATACGCTTGAGTGCGTTGATGATTTTTTTTCCATTCCAAAACACTTTTTTTTTGGAGTGACAAAGTAACAATTTTCTAACTTAGTTTTCTTAAGCCTCCCCAGGTATTTGAAAAGACGTTATTGGAATCACAAGCTATCAGACATATTATATAGACAACTGTACTCTTTTATTTTTCCCCTTCGGCATGTCTTTATCATTTATTTTTCCAAATTCATTGTGTAGGGATGATTGTCAGAATGTGCTGACTAACAGCAATACCTAATGGATGCACCATGCATGCCAGTAGTTCTAAATTTGAAATTATTTCCAGCTGTCTTTTCTGGAATATGAACAGTACCTGCTTTTCTTCTCTATGTACTGTATTTCAGATTCTTGCCTGAACAACCCAAATATACTCCTCCTTAAGAAACTGCATGAGCAGTAAATCTTCAAATTCACTTCTTCATTGCTCAGTTGAGTCAAAGCTTTACATAATTGCTCAGAAGTTATTTTCTTAGAATGAATATGAATCTTGAAGAAAATAGCTCAGTCCAAAGTCCACTTGTCTTCCAGTTCAAAGGTTTTATTGAGTCCATTTACATGTTGTGGGGCCAAGAACCTCTTAATATGCTGACTGTTGACTAACACATTTAAAAAAACCTTTAAAAATGTTCCAATAATACAGTCAAATCAACAGAGTGGTGCTCTGAATCTGTGCAGGTTTTTTCCAGGAGGAAATTCCAGACCAATAGAAACCCAATTTTCTCCGCATGGCAGGCCAGATGAATAATGCAACAAAAGCCAGGGTTTTCTTTGATTACTTTCTAAAATGGGAATGAACAACAACAACAAAAAAATTCTAGAAAGCAACCGCTTCTCCAAACCGCTTTTCTGCTTTAATGTAGTAGACTAGATGGTTTTTGTTTGGAAAATGAGTGCTCAGTGGCAGGTCCTTTGGGTGATTTGTAGTCAAATTAGCTATGGAGATTACTGACTATCCTACAAAGCCTTGCTTTTCATAGGGGCCAGAGCCAAAGTTGGGGTCTTAGTGTGTTCCATAAAGGCACAAGTGTATTCATGCTGAGATTAAGTAATTATCCAACTTCTACAGCCCGTCAGTTGAATTAATTGGACTTAATGTCACTCCCGTTGATCTTTCTTTCCCATAATTTCTCAAAGTTTTCATAACTGCAAGTGAACATTAATATTTATATACAACCATAAAATAGACAGGAGCATTCCTTGATTTTTTCCTGAAACCTTTGCCGGGGTCCTGCGTCTACTCTGCAGCCAGGATTATGATTGTAGCTTGGGAAGCAGTGACAAAGTAGCCATGGCAAACTGGAGCACCACATGGGCTGGTCATCTGGATACCTATCAAGGTCTTGAGAATGTCTCTGTGAAATTCTGGGGTAGCTGGGGAAGCTGGGATAGGCTGCGTTTCTGGTAATAGCTGTTTAATCTATAGCTACCAAAGCATGAGGAGTGTTTCAGACCCTCTATCAGGATATATAAATATGAAGTTCTTGTTTCCACATTACGTCATAGAAGCAATGTACCAAAATGGGAGTTAGATCAGAAGCCTTTTCACTCCAGGGCATTTAAATAATGGAGTGAAAGTGTGAGCATGCATTAGCTATCCTGCAGAATATGCTTCCAGACAAAAATCTAACCTTCTGTATATGGTTAGAAATACCGTAGCTGGTATTTCTATACCTAGCTGTATATGAGCTGGACAGAAGACATTACTTTTACCAGGACCAGGAGAAGCTAGGGAAAAAAAGTTAACAGAAACACAAGTAAACCTTGCAAGGACATAGGAAGAGGAAAAATACTATCATTGCACTTCTTGAGCTGTAAAAATAGCCAGCGGGGACTACAGTAACTGGGCATGAATTCAGTGAGACACCTCAAGTGGTACGTGCACTACATGTTGTTGAGGATCATGAGCTCCAGAGCGACTTTCCTTGCTGTCAAGTAGGGATACTGGTGTAACTAACCCTATGGGAGGGAAGTACCATATCAGGGGACTCACAGTAGGAGGTCTTGAGCCTCCACTCCTCCTCAAGCCTTTGGAACACAGAGAAATTTCCAGGGCTTGAGCATCACCCACAGTGAACCTGACTGGTTTTTTCTCTTTTTTCTCCTTCTGTATTTTAACTGTAATCTTGATGCCTAAGGCTCTGCTATTTGTCTAAAGAGGTCCTTGTCCTTATTGGGTTTGATACTGCTGCTTCATAAAGATGTTCATATGCTGGATCAGATGAGGCCATAAAAGTTAACATTCTGTCTCCAGCAGAGCTGCTGACAGCAGAAGCTTAAAATGGACAAGCTCCAGCATAAATAGATGAAGAAAAATCTAATTCTTACTCCCTTTGAAAAAACTCATCCTACTTCCTGGGATCAGGATATTATTTTTATCTTGGAAAGTTATATTTTTATCATCCTTAAGTGTACTCTTTGTTGTTATGTATGTTAACATTGGGTTCCTAGCCAATATAAATTTTATTTCAATTAAAATGTCTCCAGTACCTAGTCGAATCATGCTACAATCTTGACCCATACACATCCCGTAGGAATGGGCTACATGTCTACTCATCTAGTATGTCAACATTTTCTTTCAAGAGTGCAGTCTCAGTGCCTTGTTTCTCATCTGAGGACAGATATGTCTGTATGTTCTGAATACAAAACGCATGAAAAGATACCAGTGATGGAAGTAAAGCGACAATTTTTCTTGAAAATATTTTATACTAATTCTGTGCAAGTGTAACTGAATAAAAGACACAAAAAACAATTTAAAAACCAGCATTTTCATATTTACACTGGTCGTGTAAGTTACAACACCTTTTATTTTGCTGTCTACTCTCCCAAATATACATGTAAAGAAAAGCAATAACTCAAATTGTAGGCTTCTGCAGCAGTATAAATGGATCTCTTTGTTCATTACTATTGTAAGAGATCCATCCCTTATTTCAGCAAAGTAGAACTGCCCTTGACCAGTAAGCAAATGTTGTGTTGAACTCACCTCTGTGCCAAAAGGTTTGTCTGCCACAGCTCATCTATCTGTCACACACATCGTCCAGTATTTCAAATTATTTTCTGAAAGTGGGAAGACAGACCCATTTGAGACTACAGCCACTTTTTCCCTCATCCTACCTCTCAGATGCCTTCTCTTGATTTCACCTTCTCTGTTTATATGCCATACGGAATTAATTAGTACTAAATCTCACTGAAACAATGGTTGCCCTGGCTTAGCTTCACCTTGGCTCCAAGGATCACTCCACCTTAGCTAATTACTCTCAGCTGGACCAACGCACACACAGTGACGTTGCGGCTCTACTTTCTTCTTCTCTTTTTCAGGGCTGGAAATGCACGATTTCCTTACTGAGGGGATGCCACTTGTGAAACACTTGGATGGTATGGTCTTATGATTCTAGGAGTATAATTGAAAACTACTGACGCACTGTAAAGAGTGTTTATTTAAAGAAGAAATGCATTAACAGCCCCAAATGTCAGAATTCTGCTATATCAGTTGCTGTCACTAATGCACATATTCCACCTGTAGTAGAAGGGACTGGGAATATGGAGAACTACAGTTCCTTTAAAACACCCTTAGTGCCCTGTGTTGAGATGCATGCATGCCCCAAAGTGTAATTAAGAGCAGTTTCAGAGAGATTATAGCCTGTACTCCATTCCCCTGGGAAGAACCTAACAGTTGCATTTCCCTGTAGCTAGCTCAAGTCTCCTCCACTAGGAGCTACAAACTATTTTCACGTCTATGTCTGCTCTGAAAAGATGCTTAAATAAAAGTTTCTTAGGGAGCCAAAGTGGCTTGAAGTGAAGGAAAGAATGAATATGTGTTGGGCCATAGTAATGATGCACTTTCTGCCCTGAAGCATCTGTGGTAAACACTGTGCCTAACCAGAAAAGAAATAGGTATAAAGCACAAGAAATCAACTGGAAGTCATTTAAAGTATAAAACACTTTGTCCTGTGGTTAAACACATATAGCACATTCTAGTGTTTTAGGACTTGGAATTCACAAGGGGTAGAAAGAGGCTCCCTCTGCTCTCTCCCTGCCAAGAACTGCTCCCTTCTGCTACCATATTTGTGATGGTTTCAGAAAAGAAAGAAAAAAAAGCAGTAAGCATTTTTCAAGTATTAGCAATACCCCCCAAAAAAGGAATGTTCAAAATCATAATAGTTTGCACATTTATTCATCTGTCTTTCGCAGATAGTCCTCTGGTGAGTGAAGCTACATAACAGCATTGCTAGAAAGGCTCACAGTGACAGAATGAGTCTGCTCTGCAGGGGCGCAGGGTGGGCAAGGCGTTGGATGAAACCTCCATGAAAAATAACTATTTACTTTCTATATCCATTGTTAATTGGAAGCTCTTTATGAAAGGTAAAATTTACAGGAGCTCATGTTGACATCTGCCTTACAGACTTTATATTTTCTCTCCTCTCTAAAGCAGCTCAGGCTAATGCTTGCCAAGATAAAAGTAGCTCCGGACAATGCCAACCTGTGTTACCTGCGTGAGCCGGGCTCCTGCGGAGATGTCCGTGGCAGATTGCCAGCCACACTCTTGGGGACCCTACAACCCAAGGTTGTAAACTCTCAACAACTGTGTTTTTCAGACTCTACTACAAGCCCCTAAATGTTTTCAAGCACTCTGTAGACTCCTGTGGGGTAAATTTAAGTACGCTGGCAGTAAGCTTGCTTTCTTAGAAGCTGTTTGTGGTTCTCTTAATAAAATTGCATTGAATCTCGGGTAACTGTCACAGAATGAAATCCATTACTCCAGCATTTTGTAGGTCTGCCTGGAATAAGTGATCTTCCAAGGTATATTAGAGTATGTTTTATCATTAAATAGGGTGTAAGGATGGAAAAATGCATTTGCTTATCAGTATGGATTTACACTAATGGAGCAGTATCCCCCTTCTGATGCATCATTAAGGTTATAAGTAGCATCACCAGTCCTCAGCTGCTCCACTGCCCTTGCTGGCTCATTAGGTTTATCAGTTAGGACTCACAAGCCCCCAGGATTTCTTAGAGCTGCGCCTGTTCTGCTGTGACTGTTGGAGTCAGAGCCAGACCTCTCAGCACAGCCGTGCTGGACTCCTTTTCCAGCCCAAGGTGTAGTCATCGCTCTTTTTTCCCTATGTCCTGTGAATGCATGCTGCAAGATCATGTTCAGTCATGCTGTTTCCTTCCTGTATCCCCTCTCAGTTTCTTTTTGTAGAGGTTTAGTTGCTTACCTCCATTAAAATATGGCTTTCAGGTTTTCTCCTACTTTCTCCAGCTTACAGATGCATTAAAACACTGGTTTAGCTATAAAAAGTATATGCCATGAGAAATGTTAATACTAGGAGCTGAATTTTTATTCCTCTGAATCCGCACAGACTCTCAGACTTCACTCTACAGTAGAAACAGAAAAAGAGACTTGTTTGAAATGGCAGTTCTCACAATACTGCATCCTTCTCTCCCAAACACACACATTTATAAGGTTTAAGACAGCCTCATCAGAGCCCCAGTAAAAGGCCCCTCTGCTTTCTTTAATGCCAGCGCTGGCGACTTTGTCCCCTTTCAGGGCTCTTTTGAGGAGGTGGCCGTGCGACATGGCTCAGACTGCAGAGAGGTGTCATTGCCTTACCTGACTTGGCTCCCCACAGTCAGTTTAACCAGCACTTTCTGGGAAGGTACATTGGGAAAGCATTTCCTAAGGCTTAAGAGTGAGGTAGGGGTTTGTTGAGTGACTTGGCTTGTTTCAGGGGCAGCCAGCTGCCTAATCAATGGTGGTACCAATGCAGGTTTTCACTTGGAGCGAATATCTCGCTTTCAGAATTATCCACGAGAATATAAGCTCTTTGATTTTCAATACCTAGTAAAAGCCATTTTTTTAACAATGTATTTAAGCCCTTAAAAGTGCAAATAAGGCACCGGATGTGACAAAGAGAAAAATTATGACTCCTGGAAGATAATCCCAGTAGACACCTGCCTGCAACTTTGTGTCACTCAAGGTGCTGAAACCAATTTTGATACTGGAAACAGGGATGTTTTTGAAAATAACACCTTTACATCCGTGCACAACTTCACTGAACATAGTTGTGCTTTATGTGAATTTAGGGGTCTGGTTTCACTATATCTAGATGAAACCTGTGGTTTCCCAGTGACTTTTATACAGCAAGTGTAAGTACATTGAAGGGACGACCACAGCTTCTTCTTGCTGCTGGCTTCCCATACCTGGCATTCACATTTGTGAGGCAGTGTGGAGATATGATCAGGGAATGGATTCAGCTGAAAACTATCCTGGAAAAAATGGATGGATATGAGCCTTTTCCAAGACTAGGAAGAGGCAGAACGAACTGCTGTGGTGAGTGGAGGTGACAAATCCATTTGGAGGCAGTGCTGGTTTCAGCTGGAGTGACGTGTTGGTGGGAAACCAGGGCCCCAGCACCAGGTACGCACCACCGCATCTGCAGGTGGAATGGCTGGAATATACTGCAGGTCCCCCCTTCTAGTTCATACATTCGAGCTTCCTTCTTATTACAACCGAGACGTGGGGAATAATAAGGTGCATTCCCAGGTGTCACTCTGTGATGGAATCAAGATAAGTCCAGTGGTGCACGCTGAGACCTGGAAGCTCCTGGTTTCTCTGTTTTGTGGAGTTTTTTGCAGGGTTTGGCTGCTTTAAGTACTCTGGAGATCAGCTGTACAAGACTGAGCTTACTTACCAGGGAAACCAAAAAGGGTTAAATAAAATCTTGCCTGGTAATTAATTCTTTTTAATTAACCTATCAAAGAGAGTATCAAAATATGGAGAAAGAGGTAAGCAGGCATACTTGTTTGTGATACTCTGACTCGGTGCATTTGACGTTTGTGAAACAGACTTTACATCCCAGGCACCTGCAGGCGATGGCTAACACCTCCTGGCTCATACACAAAGCTTTCATTATCATGTCTATACTCTTTATAGTTAAAGAAATCCCTAAATGTTCCTGCGGCTCCAAGAAAACTTTGTTACACTGGTTAAGTTAATATGCTCTAGGGAGGGCTGATGATGAATTTGCACCTTTCTCTATATTAAGACCCTCTGTGGTGGATTTACCGGCAGAAGGGTGAAGAGGTACGACCTGGTGCAGTAAGCATGGTCCTGTGCCCCACAGTCCATTAGTGGCTTCCTGGCTGCACAACCCTGCCTTTCAGACCGGGCTTGTATCTGCCCTTTGGGCAAGCCAGCGATCATAATTTATAGGTTGCCTTAATTAGCACTTGGCTGTCAGAAGGGTCCATCAGTACGTGTGCATCCTCAGGGCGGTGTTGGCCAGCTGTGCCGGTCCAAGGTTTGCAGGAGACACATCTATGCCAGGAGACTTCTGCAGGGGGGGAGCACTCGCAGCGGCCGCTGGCAGCTTTCGCCTGTCTCTGCTCGTCTCTGCAGCAACGAGGTGCGAGGGCTCCGGTCTGGGAGAAAAATCCGTTGTGCTTCTTCACCCATGCTGGCGAACAGGACGAAGGGGAAAGCACGGCTCTAGTTCAAGCGGTGATTTTGACAGAAGAACTTTTTAGGCAACCGTGCTGGCTGGCTTCTGCTCACAAACAGGAATGGGTGCCATCATTTCTAAAAAGAGGCCCAGTGCATATTCAAGCTGCAGTGCAGAGTAAATACAAACTCATGAAGAGCCTTAACAGTGGCTTGCCTGTGGATGTACTGGGAACCAGCAGCAGTCTAAACGACTGATCCCTCCAGGTCGGGCTGGCTCCGCATGCTGCCTGTGAGTGAATTGTGTCTTTCACGGGAATGTTCTCATTAAATCAAAATGGTCACAGAACCCCAAATAGCCCTGTTACTGCAGTGCTTTGAAGCCCAAAATCGCTGCAGTCCCTTTTGACCCTTTAATTTTCACAGCTTTTAATGTAAAGGGTAAATAAAATAACTAATTAACCCTTAGGGTGTGAACTTGGCTTTTTATCATTTCCATCCTGGCCTGTCACACAAGGGCACTCGGACCACCTGCCTGGTACCACTCCCCCTCTTTCCTTCAGCGCTACCACCTCCGAAACAGCTACGCTGGCACCGACACAGATCACCACCCAGAGCCCGGGGGGGTGGCACTAATTTCTCCCACTACCTAAAATGTCAAATGGAGCTGGTTTTGGTTTCCCTCCTAATTTGCAATGCTGGACTGCTGCTTTAGGAGGTGGAAGCAGTTAAAAGGCACTACACAGTCCTTGTCTAACCTTCCTGATGTGCTGCAGCCTTTGGAAACTCTGCCTCATGCTATTTGCTGTGACACCAGAGCTGTGCGCTGTGTCATTGCATGACAGAGGAGAGTCCCTACTTTTAATGAGCTTGAACTCTATTCATTGTGCTAGTCTTGTAAGTGACTAGTTTCTCAAATGGCTTTACAAAATGCCTTTGAGCTCACTGAGCTTTTATTTTTAAGATCTTGAATGGCAGGGGGTGAGGGGGGCAGGGAAGAAAGATCTCCCTAGTACAGTCCACAGAGTGCAGACACAAACTTAAGGCTTAAACCTCAGCCCTGCAGTGGAGGAAGTATATTTCTTATTCCCCCTTAGGAATAACTCTATATTTAGGAAGAATATACTGGATTTATTTAGTTACCATTGGAGTTCAGATTCATAGCCCCACTCTCCTCTTCCCTTCCCTCAAAAACAAATTCTAATAAATAGACTGAGAAAACACTCTGTCTCCATGCCAGGCAGTTATTTACTCAGCAGGAGTTAATGAAGCTCCAGGTGACGGAGCCCCACATTCAGGACATTGGTTTGCTTTGGTAGCAGCACTGCAGCTTCCCACTTTGTCTGTGCTTTGCTTCCACCCTGCATGTTACATTCTTGCAAAGCCTCACACAGGCATACTTGTGCTCATTGGGAGCTAGCAACGTTGGTGGAGTTCTGCAAGTAAAAAACTCAATATAAACCGGGCTGAGATCAATCTGAAAGTGTCCCTGAAAAAAAGACACCCTAATTTAATTGACTTTAAGAACTGCACTTTTAGTTAAAGTCCCTGTGTAAATCAAAAATCTAGTGAGCAAGACCACGAAGAATTGGGCAACCCAACCAAGTTCTCAAATCCTTACTCATAAATTCCCAACAAACGCAATGAAAGCTTTCACCAGGTGGATATTAAAGATTGTACTGTTAGGACCTACTATAAATGCACAGTGGACATAGTCCAAAGCCTTGGAGATCGGGGGGGAAGATGTGTGCGTGTGAGAGGCAATGTAGCTGCACAGCTGCATCTGTTCAGCTGGCACAGGCGCACGGGCTTGGGCACGTGCCCCTCATAGGATGAGCCATGAGTGCAAATGTCAGGGAGCTTCCAGCAGCAAATTTGGGTTTGCTGCAGTGGCAGGGAGAGAAAGGAGAGCGATGCAAGCATTTTGACTGATCCCAGGGAGGAAAGGAGGCTGTGGAGAGGCCATTAAGAGAGTCTGGGTGAGGGAGGGATGGATGGAGGCTGGTGAAATTCAGGGAGGTCGAGTGCAACAAAGGAAGAGTTTAATGCTGTATGTGACTTTGGGAAGAGCATAGAGTCTCTGCCCTTCTCTCGTTCCCTGTACAGCGCGCAGATCAGGACACTAAGAAATAAACAGATGTGGGTTTGAACCTATCCACTCCCCTCTGAATGACATATATCATAGCTAAATTTGGGCTCCAATGTCCAGATTCTTTGGACCTATGAGGGAGTAAAATAATCAATTTGATAACAAAATGTATATACAAGAGTTAAGAATTGTGTTTTCCAGAGGGCATTTACAGTGCAATGTTTTCCTATGTTGATATCACGTATAAAATAATATCTCTCTGGCATTGGATAGCTGCTGGAGAGTTTAGATATTTTGAAGCCAAACTTACTTGCCAATTCTAACTTTTTTTTATTTTACTCATGTTCTATGAGCAGGACAAGAATAATTCACTTTTATTGTATCGTTTCCTGGTCTGGCACCTGACAATGCTTTGTTCTAAGAAAAGGCTTTTTAAGAGCAAATGTTGAAGATGCATTTGAAAGGAAGTGTTTGTGTTTGTATGTGCAGTGTGATGAACAGGTTGGAGAGACAAAAAGTGAATGGACTTGGTAGTCTTCCAAATGCTATTTCATGCATAGAAAGTTTGAGTTTCTCCAAATTTTCCTTTTGAAAAATACATTTAAACTTGGGTTTCTTTGGGGTAAACATGGAGATTAGCCTCAAAATAGCCCTGTCAGTTCAGAAATCCCTTCTTTTTCCTTTTTTTTTTTTTTTTGAAACTGAGAGTTGGATCTCATTTCTGATTTCTAATGATAGGAAGTCTTGTCCTGAAAACCTGTTATTTAATTTTGACTTACAAGCATCTGGGGATTTGACATTCATTTTTTTTCCAAGGCATTTCTAGGAAACATTAAGCATTTGTTTTGTAACCTTAGACACACATCCATAAATCAAGTATTTTTACTGCTCAAGATCTGTGAAAAATAGGGTAACGAGTGAAACTGGAATGCATCAGATATGGACATATGTTCTATCTGTTCATAACATTCTGTATTTGCATGTGTTCAAGTATCAGCTTATGAGATTTTTCTTCAGAATTCACTGTTAAGAATAATGCATGATAGGGCATATAGCTTGAGATTGTTAGAGCTGCCCAGAAACTAGAATTCCTATTCCATAGGAATTTTCAAAATGAAAAAAAAAAGAGCCCTACTTAAAAAGAGAGCATGTTCTTGTTCTCTCTCTCTCTCTCTCAGCCCCATTAAAAAACCCAAATAATAATAATAATAATAATAAAAGAATTCTTCACTTTCAAGAAGTCAAACACTATTTTATTTCCACCTTTCCAAGCAGTTCTTAAGGCCGAGACCTTTGTAGCAGTGGCATTTCAATGAGCACAAAGCCAGGCAGGTCCGAGGTCTGGAAGTCACCATCCCAGAACGGGGAGCCTGGCCAGCAGACTCCGAGGCCGGCAGCTCTCTCTCAGCCGGCTGGGAGGATTGCTGGGGAGCCAGACGGCCTGGTATCACTGGCAACTTGCCTGCCACCCCATCCTTCAGCTGTCTGTATCCTGGTGGTGTTTTCCTACCTGCTGAGTTTCTGGGGCCTGTTATGATCTACCTTCCCGAGTCCCAGTAAGATGAACATCCCTTTCCCAAATTCCCTAGAGTTTAGAAAGAGTGAAGTCAGACACAGGCATGACCACCTACTCAGAGGGAAATAACAGACTGAATATTGAAAGCATTCAACTAATATATTTCAAAGAAACTACTTCATAAAGGATAACAAAGTGTAAACCACATGAGTGGCTCAAAGCAAACAAATGAAACCCAGTGACTGATGAGACTCAGATAATGGCAGGGAGAAGCAGAGAGGAAAACAGCAGCTTTTCCACAAGTGAATGAGACAACGCAAGGAGATAATTGTGTCTCCACAATATGATGCCACCGCCAGTCTTCCTGCAGGCTAGTGCTCAAACCCCGATGCAGAGAAGGAGGATGAGGATCGCTGCGGACCAGGCTGCCTACCCCATGTTTAGCTTTCACTGTGTTGTAAGGGGTTGGCAGTTCTTTGCCTGTATCTCTCACCCAAAGAGAATCAGACATTTTTTGTCGGTCCCAATCTTCTTACTTTGCTTTTTACCTTGTGAATGCGATTTGACCCAAAAACATAATAAATGTGCAATTGCCTCTTTTATCAGTCTTGTTAGCTCACTTACACCGCTCCCTCCCAACCTCTTCCTGCTGCTTGCCTGTTTATATGGCTAGCAGAACGTCTCAAACTGGAATCACAGTGAAACAGCATTTTCTTAAAAGGTGCTGAATAGCATGATGGGGAACACAATAAAAATACTTTGTTGGGAATAAATTAGTTTTATTATCAGTTTTTCTCTCTGGGACATTCAAAACAAGTGAAGGTTGTTACTTTGTCACAGGGAAGATCCTAACACCTTTCAGTTTGCTAGCAGGCAGGGAAAATATCTAGGTGTTTTGAAAATCCCAATGGTGATCTGTGGAGAAACTACTAGCTTGTACAAAATCTGTTCATTTCTTCTGACAGTGCATTTCAAACAAAGAACAAAGTCAGACACTTATTCTCCATTTGCTCCTTCCACCACTAATGGCAGTTTATAAAAGATGAAACTTGTATACTATGTAATTGTCTTTTGCTTCTCCTTTAGACTTCATTTATGACTTATAACAGTTTGCAGTTACCAGTTCCTTCCTGTTCAGACCTGTAATCTGCAAGGCAAAAAGAGAAGTTGAAACAGTCTGCATTAGCTGAGCTTCCTCTTCAACACATATTGCCATTTCTGAGGTGCATCACTTATCAGTGAAGAGCTTTATATCGGTGCTGAGTGGAAATAAAAAAGTAAATAGTTAATTCAAGCAAAGTACAACAAACAAAGCTCTAATTAAAAATGGAGATTAACAATAAAAATTGCCAGAAATCTGTGTCTCTTTTTGTCAGAATTGATTACAGAGAGAAGAAACCCTCTTTGCAAAATCATTCCCACAAAATAAAAATATTCTTTCAAAGAGCGTTGTTTAAATGTTGCTAAACATTAGCAAACTGTAAGCATCAAACCCGTTTTGATACACGCCTGCTCCTCAATGCCAGGTTTCCCATGCACTAATTCTGCTGTCAGCCGTCCTGCTCTCTGAGGCCCATGGTAGGAAACGCCGTCAGCATGTTAGTGTAGCTCTGGGCAGAGACTGTTGACTGTGTCAATTGTTTGCTAATCTCTTGGCTGAGTTGGCATTTGTTGAGCACTGCATTTTTAGGAAGTGGTCCAAGATGACCACACTTTTTTGTTATCTTCAGCTAGCCCCTCGGGCTGATCTCAGGTTTTGAAGTGCTTTGTCATCTGATGTCTCACTGTCAGAACTGCATTTATTTTAGCTTATCTGATCAGTTAATTTGAACTTTACAGTTTTTTGCTGAAGACTTAATGGTGCTTACTGTTTGACTTTACCATATATATACATATATGCACATAAGTATGTTATGACCTGGTAGAAAAAGCCGTAACTGAAGATGGAATAAAGTGTTTTCAGGGGTAAAGAACGTGGTCCAGTTACATTCTAGTCACCCAGAATAGTGTACCTCTGCTTAATAAGAAAATGTTCATAAAGATAACATACTGAGGACTGCTGCAAGGGGGGGATACAAACTTGAGATGGAGCAAGTGCAAGAAAGAATTCATGGTGTGATTGATGTGTAGTCAGCTGTAGCCACAAACCCTGCCAAAAGTCTACCAATGGAAGGAATGCCTGTACTGAATGAGTATAGCAGTAATAAAAGGAAGAAAGAAGGTTGTGTAGGTGACTAGCCCGCGCAGGACAAAAATGCCTGCTGCCTGAATGGACAGGAGCCTGCAGTTAGTGTTAGCACAGGATAACGCTAAAGGTCACACACACTTTTCTGAACAGGAGAGCACTGTGCTCTCATTTTTCTTGTTAAGGGAGTGGGTGAGAAGACTAACCAGGTCTCTTTTTGTCTCTCCAAGCCAAAAAAGAACCAGGACATGAGCTCGTGCTACAGATTTTGGGTTTTTTTCTTTGTGTTTGGGGTCATCCAGCTGTGATTTTCTGACCAGTGGGAGAGATAATAGCTCCTGGACTCCCGGGGAAAAGCAAAGCATTAGAAATGGAGTAGATCTGGGAGGTATTTGGAACTGGCCCAAGACTCTTCTGCTTTGCATTTTTTTCCTAGTTTGTTCCGCAGAGCGCTTCCTTCAAGACATCTATGGGTTGTCTATGATACCCAAAAAGGCCTCAAGAAGAACTATCAAAATAGTCTCTTTTCTTGTGTGTAACTGTCTGAGCAATGTAACCATGGCTCATGGAAGCTGATTACTTACAGGCATAAATCATACAAGCGTAAGCATTCTCAGAAGTACGTGGAAACTCATGTATATGAATTAGTGTGTATACACATTAATAGAAGTGATAGAATTAACTGACATGTCAAGAACAGCTCTGAAAAAATAAAAAATGGAGTGATTCCAGCATAAAATTAGTATGAGTGAGAGAGGAATTGAGTTGTGTGTTTTGACAATTTTCTCTTGCTGTGATAGACAAGCTTATTTTGACTGGCACAAATTTTAGCATATTAGTAGCAAATGTGAATTGCTTTGTGAAACGGAAATGCAATCAAGTGCACCCATTACTGTAGTCTATCATTCTAATTGAATGCATTCCTTGGAATTTGTTTATATAGTATTTTGGGCTAAAATAAAGAATGTACTCTTTTATTTTTATAAATATCATGGGGAGGCAGGCAAGTTAAATTATCAAGTTAAAAATACACTACTAAGATTCTTAAAAGTAACTTCAAAATGATATAGCTAAGTTTCTTATTTTTTTCCACTTTTATACACTGCCCAACTATTCTATTTTTAAACTCTGACAACTAAAAGGCTCAATCAAGGACCTGAAAGTCAAGCTGCCTCATCTTCAGTACTTTTGACTTCACATAGTTCTTCTCCACCTCTGATTTCTGGCTCCAACATCAGCCACAGATAATGCCAGAAAACGCTGTTTGTTCCCCTCATCCCTTGAACATCTGTGCATAACCACACAATTTTTGGTAGAGAACATCTGAACAGTAGACAAATCACTTGGGAAACTTTTATGCAGTTTGTGAAGATGTAAATTGTGAATTAGTTTCTTCATCTCCTCCTGCTCTGCTTCTGACTCACTGGCTGGGATTCATCTGGCCTAAATTAGGCTTCCTCCTGAGCTGGTGTGAGCATTTACTTATCCTCCGTTGACTTTGCTGACCTTTCCACACTCCTACTGTCTATTAAGATATCTAAAATTAGATGCTAAAGGTCTCAAGGCACACAAATCGCCTCTCCTGCACACCCATAGTGTAGGTGCCTACGTTTTTATGACCTTTACATGCTCTGCTTCTTAGACTCCTAAATTCTACATGTAGTGTCTTTAAAACCCCAGCATCCAGCTCTCCTGAAGCAGTCTTCTTCATTAGTGAGAAGCTAATTAGTAATCACATCTGTGTTTGTCCTGGCACAAGTGGAAGACAGAGCAAGAGCATAGTTTGCCACAATACATATTGTTTAGTATAAGGTGGCTGGTCAGGCAGATAGGGATTGGTGAGAGACAGCAGCAAGGCTTAGCTGGTATCCATAACTAGAATGGACAAGAGGCTAGTGATAGTTTGAGAGGCTTTAAGGAAGTGATAATTCAGGCTTGGTTTGGGCAGAGCCTGGACTAGGGAGGGAAAACGAATGGATGAGTTCTAGGGAGGCCCGAGACAGGACCTGAAAGAAAACCAAAATATTTATACCAAGGCGTGTGATCACAAGAGGTGGCATACACAAGATATGGCTTAGAAGGAGGTTATACTCCCAGACTCTCCTCCACTTTAGCTTCTCAGGCCTCACAGATAATGCTGTTCAGACTGAACATGGACTCTATAAAGAACTCTGAACATGTAACGAACATCTCCCTTCGCTATCATGATACGCAACAACTGGTATTCTTTGTCTTGTTCAGTGACTGTTTAGTGTATAACAAGGATATTCATTGGCAAGCAGTTCACAACCTGAAGGATCTTGGTAAGATCATGGGGGAGGGTACAGCAAGCATTTAGCTTCCATGCAGTTTCAAATCAGTCTGCTCACTCAATTTTTTCAATCAGCTGGTTTTCCCAAGGTGCTGAGATAGCAAATACTCTGTACCTCAATATCCAAAATTTGCCTCCTGATTAATTGAATGTGCCAAGTTTTTGTGGCCTGTCCATGATGCGACTATTTGGTGCAGCCTGCCAAAACTGTGAAGATGGATGCTTCCTTGGTAAGCATGTGCTGGATAACTCCTGTGTCTCTCCTAGACACAGCACACCTCTCCCTTCCCTTCCCTTCCCTTCCCTTCCCTTCCCTTCCCTTCCCTTCCCTTCCCTTCCCCTTCCCTTTCCCCTCCCCCTTCCCCTCCCCTTCCCCTTCCCTTCCCCTTCCCTTTCCCCTTCCCCTTCCGCTTCCTTTCCCCTTCCCTTCCCCTTCCCTTTCCCCTTCCCTTTCCCTTTCCCTTTCCCTTCCCTTCCCCTTCCCTTGTCTCCCCAGGTAGACAGCAGACACAGACCTCACAGATATGCCATCTGACTGCCATCTTATCTTTAACCCTTCTGTTATTTCTGCAGGAAGCTGTGCCCAGCCTCCAACAAACTGAAAAAATGCCACAGGTGCAAGATCTTGAAAAGGGTGACCCTTAGTGGTGAGACATTTGAAACAAGAATATGGTAGGAAAGATGTCCAGGAGTGAGCGATGTTCCAAAAAGCAAAGACTCTATGGCAGCAGAAAAAAGGAGGACAGTTAGTCTTTTAGGAGCCAAGGAATACAGAATCACATCAGATCTGTGGGACCTGTCTTCGTGACAGTAAGAAAGGCAGAAACAAGACTAGAAATAATAGCTTCTGTCTTATCTTTTTTAGATGCTTTCCCCCGCCACCCCTTACAACTCTTTCC
>NW_009229929.1:102521-103896 GCF_000690835.1 Fulmarus glacialis
TGTCATTCACTGTACTAGTCTCAGGGAGTGGCTGCTGGGAAACTCTGCTTTTCCAAACAGTAGGCAAAATGGCTGTGTGACATGATTTAAGTTTTGTGCTTGAGTTCTTTTCCAATGAGTAAAATGCACACAGCTGAGACCAGGGGTGTGGATGCCTATGCAGCGCCAGCAGCATAATGTTTTATCAGTAAGATGAAAAAAACCCAGAGATTAGACAACCCTGCTTTCTTATTTCCTCTATGATTCTATTCTATGATTTTGGTGTGGATTCTGCCCAGACTATCTGGGCTGGTTCTTTGAGATCAAGATGGCAAACTGGAAGAGGCCTCCGCCACAGGAGTAGCTGCCACTTGGAAACAATATTCTCTTTTTTGAGGTTTGGAGATAGTGGACAAGACAAGGTGCTTGGTCCTAGGAGACCTGTCTGAAATGGCGAGCCCAGTGTTTCAAGCTGGACTTGTTCAAGTTCCTCATTTGTAGTTTGTGAAGAGCTGTCCTCAGCAGCCCGTGGACTTAGTGAACACTTAGACCGAGGCAGTGATTGGCAGAGGAATATAAGGATATGGAGAGGAAATACAATCATAGAATCATAGAATAGTTTAGGTGGAAGGGACCTTTAAAGGTCATCTAGTCCAACCCCCGTGGACAGGGACATCTTCAACTAGATCAGGTTGCTCAGAGCCCCATCCAACCTGACCCTGAATGTTTCCAGGGATGGGACATCTACCACCTCTCTGGGCAACCTCTGCCAGTGCTTCACCACCCCCATTGTAAAAAATTTCTTCCTTTTATCTACCCTCTTTTAGTTTAAAACCGTTCCCCCTTGTCCTGTTGCAACAGGCCCTGCTAAAAAGTCTGTCCCCATCTTTCTTACAAGCCCCCTTTAAGTACTGAAATGCTGCAGTAAGGTTTCCCTGGAGCCTTCTCTTGTCCAGGCTGAATAACCCCAACTCTCTCAGCCTTTCCTCACAGGAGAGGTGTTCCATCCCTCTAATCATTTTTGTGGCCCTCCTCTGGACCCCCTCCAACAGGTCCATGTCTTTCTTGTGCTGAGGGTTCCAGAGCTGGACGCAGCACTCCAGGTGGGGTCTCACCAGAGCAGAGTAGAGGGACAGAATCACCTCCCTCGACCTGCTGGCCACACTTCTTTTGATGCAGCCCAGGATACGGTTGGCCTTCTGGGCTGCGAGCACACATGGACGACTCATGTCCAGCTTTTCATCCACCAGTACCCCCAAGTCCTTCTCAGCAGGGCTGCTTTCAATCCCTTCATCCCCCAGCCTGTATTGATACTGGGGGTTGCCCCAACCTAGGTGCAGGACCAAGATGAGAAACGGGGTACATTATCGAGAAGGTGAAAACAAATTATTCTCCT
>NW_009229929.1:103950-132285 GCF_000690835.1 Fulmarus glacialis
AGGATACCAACATATCTTATTGTAACTGCTGATATATGTACCCTAGGCCTTTCTCCCGAGCTATGCCAGGAATTTAGGGGTCATTTGGGAAGCTATGGCCTGTTGTTACGGGGTCCCAGAAAGCCATTTCATCCTGCACCTTCCTATTCTACGTCATCTTATATCAAGAAAAGTCTACCTCCTTGGCTTAGGCATGGTATTCTTTCCAAGGACAGCCAGAGAACACAGACTACATCATGGCCGAAAATGATCCCACTGTCTACAGCTGATTTTTGTCACATGAAATGCAGGTGTCTAGCTGGGCTCCAGTGTCTGACTGTGCTTCAGGTGCGTAACCTCTGGCAGATGGGTCCTAGCCTCTGAGTCCTGTTTAAAGATGCAATTTGAAGGCCTGTTTTTAGCTTGCCACTTAGATTAATTTAGGTGGTTTCATTGTCTATTGACGTTCAGTCTGAAAACAAGGCTAATTGATGTCTGACTAACAGTTGTTTCCAATTGTGGTCTCTATACTACATTAGCTATGTTTGGCTAAATAGACCGCATTGTTCAAAACCCAAAAATCTTTCCTACTGTTTCTTAAACAATTTAGGGTACTTGAAATGTCTCAATTTAAAAAAAGAAAGCACCAAACAAAGGGACCTGCTAATAGAGATCGTTATTGCTGACGCTTCTCAGTTTTTGCTACCAGCAAGGATTCACTTTTTGGAACTTCACTCAAAGAAGCAAGACAAATATTTTATTTACACAGCTCATGATTTATATTTGGTGCCATGGGCATCCTGTCATTTCTTTATAGGCTTCTAAATCTCTTCAAAGTGAAGTGCAGCTGTAAGCAGATGCTATTCCCTGATCCTAGCAAAGGATCATTCTTCAACAGCGGAGTCCTACAGGGAAGTTTGATAAAGCAGACTGTTAACATCAATTCTGCAGGTCACATCCTCCGTCTTATTTTTAGTCTTTTATAAAATCTCAGTTCCAAGTCATAGGAATGTTTTTGATATCAAGCCGAGTTTCGACTGACTTTCTGAAGCAGTTAAGTTCAGCTCATTAACTGTGAGAGAAAGAGGCCCCTTAGCATAGCAATCCAATCTTCCAAAGATCTCAAAATATCTCCATTCCAATATGCCCTCTGAAATATCTCCATTCCACTAACTAGAGAAGTGCCTGCAACCCTAGTCATCTCAGCTGCCTAAAGGTAGGTCTATATTAGTGTCCTAGTTCTAATCAGAAGTGTGTTTTTAAGGCAAGTGTCTCTACTATGCCTTCTTGCTGTGCTTTGGTTCATGAGCTGTGTCAGAGTACATGAACTGGATTTTGTTCTGATTATACCAAGCTGGAAGATGATCTCCAGAAGTGCACATAATATGCAGCAGTTGCTGATAGTTGTTTGGTGAATGGGACTGGAGTAGAGCCAAACTGAATACCCTCCGCTAAACAATGTGTAGTGTAGACAGCAGACCCTCTTGCACCAAATGTTTTGCCTTACAGAACTGCCTGTGTTGTGTTGCACCATCTGCTAGTATAGCCTAAGAATGTGAGGAAGACACCCAGGAGAGTGTGCCAGGAGGGTGCCAGAGCCAGCAGCTGGGTATATGATTCAATAGGTATATGGGTATATGACTCAACTAAGGTTGAGTTTACATTGAAGGGCAAATATGCTTTGCAGCATGCTCGGCCACTAGGTAGAGGTCCATATCCCCTTTCCACGCTGTGAAGACACCAGGCTGTGCAATGCCCAGCTGTTTTTCCTTTGGGTGCTGAAGGGGAAGGAGCTTGTGTGCTACCAATAGCTCTCCTGATGCACTTGACTGGGGCAGGGGATGGCTTGCCTCCATGGAGCTCTAGAATGGGGACTGACTTCACAAATCCTTACCCTTTGCAGTGCGTGTCTTATTGACAAAAAAAAGAATGCTTACCTTACCTTCCTCTGCTTCTTTCTTTTTCAGTGAAAGAACTTTTCTGGGAAATCTCTCCCAAATCCTTTATATCTGCGGGGGGGAATTAACATAATGTCTTCTTCCTTCTGAGTCAGTGACATTTTCTTAAGACCTTTCCTAGAGGAATCAACACATGTTAGCAGAGCAGGGTACTTCATGTGAACACTGAAAGCCTTTGTTAGGGTGTTATAACTCTAGAGGGAAAATGACAGGAAATAATTTGTACTTTTAAGTAAAAAGAAGTAATAAAGCTTATGATGAATTCAATGAAGGTGGATTTTAAAGCTCTGGATGGAATTCCTTATATGCATTTGGGGAAAAATAAAAATTAAGTACAGACATATGTTAATTGATCTGTATGTGAATTCCAAACATTTTACAGAGAGGCAGAACCCTTTGAGCAAGGCTGAAGCTGAAACTGTGAAATTTTTATCAACTGTAAATTGGGAAAAGTAGTTCAGCAATTTGTTCTTTGAGTGTTGGGTTTCCTTGAACAGGAATCTCTGGACACCAGGAATCCCTTCACATTGCCTCTACTGTCTCCCTTGTGAAAGGGCAACATACATACTACAAGACAGAAGTAATAGGAAAAAACACAGGGAGGTGAAGACACTGCCCAAACATTTGTTTTGAAACACATTACAGTTTAGTCTATTTCAGTTAAATCTCAGAAGCTACTGCTCCCACAATAAAATAAACAAAAATAAATTGACTTTGGCTAAAGACCACCACAGATCTGGCTGTTTTACCAAATGGTTTTTACCTAAATGTATGAGATCAATCTTTGGCTTGTGAGCAAGGTTTGAGTTTCTTAAAGACCAGCTTGTTCAACTGCTTCATGTCTTGCCATGCTGATGATTTTAATATTTCAAGAGCAGACGCCAGGAGAAATGGTGAGCCTGCTAGTTCAGTAACAGGTAAGGGCATATTGTCACAATGGTCACTTTTGTGGCCTCCATTTTTCATGTAGCAGGCCATGCAGTGCTGACCTCTGATGTGTTTTAAATTTCTGCAGAATGCCTCCAAAACATATTTTCCCTATTTATTGAAATTTCTTTTAAATGTTCTATGCTTTCCAGCAAAAGATTAGTCTCTCTCTTTTTTATGAATAAATGTGAAGGAGCCAAAAAACACTCTCAGAAAGCAGACAGGATTTCAAAGATGTCTGAAACATTTCAGTCCACCTTCTGGCAATATACTGACTACAGCTAGAGGGGAAGAAAGAAGGGGCTAACTAGGGGAGGGGGGCAACATGTGGCACACTCTATCACTGATACCTGCTTTTGGAGAATGAGTGTACTGTCTGCTCCTTTGCACAGTGATCAAACGGATCTGAACTAGAAAAGCTGCGTCTGTAGTTTGAGTTTAAAAATGGAGCTCATGCGATACTCTTGTTTAGATCCAGGCTAGCTTCATTTTCAATCCACCTGTTGAATAAAACAAACTCCAGTCTAGGAGCACAAAGCAACAGTGATTAGTAAAAGGCAATGCAAGGCTGTGGAGATATCACAGGTCCAAACTCCCTCCAGAATGTTTTGGATCGAGAAATGCATTTCTTCTCTGCTGGTGGTATCTCAAAGATCCAAGAGGACACCCCATATAAAGAGGCAACTAATGTAAGTTTCGAATGCTGCTGTTGTTTCATGAATGAACTCTGGTCCCTAAGAATAGTAGAAAATTGTGAGCAATGTGTCATCACGTAGAAGATAGCCTGAGATCTCCAGTGTTAGTATGCTAGTAGGATGTTCTGGTCATCACTGTTCCAGGACTTTCACCTAGCAATGCAGTTTTTCAATTTGGATATAAATCTAGAAAGACTGAGTTGGGAGAGTGGTTAGTAATAAGTGTCATGGGAGCTTTGAACAGATATTCACATTCTATTCCACACTTGAGAGACAATCACTCACACCTCAAAAGCAGTCGAAAGAAGGAAGCAAACTGCACCTGGCTGACCTGTGGGAATTTAGCCTGAAAAGTTTCACAGCTTTTGAGGCGAGACTAAGGTCATGTCTGATGCAAATGTACAGCAACTACAGATGGCAGTGGGATTCACACAGATGAAATCAATGTTATTGCAACAACTAAAAACATTGCATCTTCCCATTCAAACTGGGGCATGAAGGACACATCAAAGAAAAATCCCCTTGGTCAGACCTCCTGAAAAAGCAATGTTGTAATTCACTCAAAAAACAGGATATGAAGAGTAGAACCCCATCAGTCCATTGGCCTTAGAAGGGCGATATGACCACCATCAGATTCACTTGCATGGTGAAGGTAGGTGCAAAGGTAGATTCATAATGCAATTAGACCCATTGCATCTAAGAAGATGCAATCCATGAAGGGCCATTAAGAACAAAGCTGCTGCCTCTGATTCAGGAAATCTCTAAAGAGCATACCATCAAAAGCTGGGAGAGGGAAAAGGAAGCACACAACACACCTTGATTTTACTTTTCCCTGTGAATCTAATATTGTCGGCATCAGAGACTGGACTGAACTAAATGGCCCTTTCTGCCTGACCAAATACTGACAAATTCTCCTGGGACCTCAGGAAAATGTCCATATGGGGGCTGAATATCACTTCATTCACCTGATCGGTTTCCTCTCAATGGGATGTAGTGGACTGCACTAAGAGAGATGTTCTGTTTGGGGCTAAAATCTGGATTTTATTGTCATTGGCAGAATATCAATTTAATAACATTTCACCTCAGGTGAAAAGATGCTTACCTGTTTGGAGCATTGTATTATTCATCTGGTTTTGGTTTTAGTATTCTGAAAATGTTCTGAAGCAACTGTTTTTTCTTGGCAAGGTGACTTGCTCGATTTGAACAAATTACTGGAGCAGTGAGGGTTCAGCCTTGCTAAACATCCTGCCCAGGAGAATGTGCAGAGACACTTACGGACTCAACCTTACTCTTGACAGTCTGAGTCTCCCATTACAGAGCACTTGGGAAATTTAAAGAGGGACATCAAACACTTCAATATAGATCACATTTTGCCAGTAGTTTATTTATTGCACTTCACTGGCTGGAATCTTCCATTTTTTAAATAACCTTTCCTGCTAATGCCAGTTCTGTATCATTTAGTGCTATGGAAATTGTGTATTCTTTTCCAAAAAAATTGAAAACCTCCTCCCAGTTTCCAAGCTTGCTGTAGGCACTTAGGTCAGCTCTGCCAGGACAGACTACATATGTGTGCATATTGCCAGAGGTGCTTCTCAGCGGTGCGTGAATGTATTCTTGTGCACTGTGTAGTTTGGGTAATGGCTCTGTTCTCGTGCAGCTGGCTGTGGAACAGTATGCTGGGGCTGTGCTCCCGCTGGGAGGCATATAAGGCTGGAGTGTCTGCAGCCCCTCAGCAGCCATGGCCAGCCCTTTCAAAAGAATATAATTTAGTTCAAATGACCTCCTTTCATCCCCCCTTTTTACCCACCCCCAAGAACCTAGGTGATATGTTAATGGCACAAAGTGACCCTTGTGCTTCTTGTGCAGATTTTATCCACGTAGACACACCAGGGAGCAGAGCATCACACATTGGCTACATGAGTCTTTAAATGATGGATTTTCTTTACGGAAATAAAATTACACTCAGGGCTCACTAAACTGCTAGTCAGGCTTTTCCTTTGTAAGAAATCTTTCCATCGTTAGACCAAATGAACAAGGCGGGTGAAAACCACAACCACTGTTGTTGGTTCTGTGCTGAAGAACAGAAACTAATTTCTCCACAAAGAAATCCCATCACAAGTATGCCTTTGAGTCTTTTGACTAAATTGAAAGCACTTCAAGCTATTTACAAAGCAGGAGATTCCTCTCGTTGTTGATCTGTGGTGTGCCTCCCTGGTGTGTTCTGTCTAAGCATGAATGCGTCTGTTCACTTCGTTTCTAGCCTATATCCACAGCAGTCCCAGCGGAGCGGCTGGAAGAACTATTATGAGCAGCCAAGTCTGGAACTGTTTGGATTTATTGTCTTTTCTGGGCATATGGACGTTGGTGTCCAATAGATGGATTATGGCTGATTTCTTTAATTTGCTCCGGGTTGTGCAGACTCTGGGAGGATTCAGCTGGAGCCGTTGTTTGCTTGCCTGCTGCCTTCAGTAGTCCTTGATTTCTCAGCCCCTCAGCCCTTGGGTCCTGTTTAGCTCAGCTAAATGCAGGACCTGATGTGGGCAGCTGAGATGATTTGAGAGGGAGAGGAAGCGGCATGGCTGTGGAGGAATGCCCTGAGCACCTCACCTCCTCCCGGCTGGCGATTTCAGTGTGCCCAGCAGTGTGGTGCAGAGATCTGATGCTAGCCTATGGGCACAGACCGTGAGACCCAGCTCTTTCTCTGTGCCATTTGACACTTTGTGGAGCTAGTGTAAGAACACAACTTAATGAAAATCCATTCTGAAGGACTCTTGAACGTTAGGAATCCATGATTTAAAACTTGAATGAACGTATTGACTCCAGTGTACCTGCCATTTGTATACAAATATAAGTAAAATATTGTGCACCCGCACCGGATGAATTACAGACACTCTGTGGGCCCTAGCTCTCTTGACATCATGTTAATCATGTGTCAGGGCTTGCTAAAGTTAAAACTTGACTGTTTTTTAAATACATGTCTTTGACTCTTCAAATCTCTTGTGCCAGATACATTTTCCATTAATATTCTAGACAATAAAAATTTACAGAACTGAACACTTGTAAACTAAATGAACTAGGTATGGAAATCTCAAATATTAAATAAAAATAAATTTTAAATTGTGTAAAACACAGTTTAAGTCATACTTTGTTAGCTGAACAATGCATACGAGCAGAAACAAAACTATATGACCTAGTATAAGCATTGACTAGTTCTGAATTATCTAAGTGAGATGCAAAGGTATTGAAAAGACCAATTCAAGACCAGCTCATAAACCAAAAATGTGGCAAGATAAAATGAACACCTGTTTATTATAAGTTATCTGTTCAGTTTCTCTCAGCAAGATTCAAAATGAACATTAAAAAAAATTAAAACCCATCAAAGACTGCAGAGCAAAAGTGGATACAAAGCCATCCAAACATGATTTTTCATTATTGCTGCACAGATTCCTTTCTAGTAAATGTCCCACTTAGATTTTAAAAGCAGTCAGGATTTGCCTTCTGGGACGGAAGTTGATTTCCCAGGGTGGCAACACTTTTACAAATACATAGGCTGTTGGCTTACAGAAAGTTGAATCATATGTAACATAGTAACTACAGGGATTTGACCTGATTTTTGTCATTACAAAGACGATTTCAAACAGGGAAAAGAAATACTTCAGACTTCATTTCTGCAGTGTGAAAGCAGGGTTCTTTTCCAATGCAGTTCCTATGGAAGAAAACAATATTATCCCAGCTTCCATCCCAGCTAAATGTCCCCTTCCTTGATCAGCACAAGACTTTACAAGGGCGCTTTTGAGTCCCCTGAGTGACGATGCCATATTTCAGTCAACCAGAGGAAGAAGGAGAGTACTATTTGTCCTGGACAAAGCTACAAAGTGTGTGTGCTGGGTGGTGGCGCCCAGTGGGTCCGCCATGTTCCCAGTTTGTTCAATGGTGCACAGACTGTGCTGTAGTCCTGTTATGTTGGATTCATTGCCCACAGACAAGGGGTTACTCTACAGAAGAACCTTGGGGGTATACAGGGTTTCCGGACATCTGAAATCTCAGATAAATGTTCAGGGTCTGCTCAGTGGGGAGAAAAAAAAATTATTCCAGGGGAAAAAAGAGAACCTACTGAAGGAAGCTTGGTCCTGCTGAGGGTCCGTTCCACCTCATTGATTATGTGGGACTGTGCAGCAAAAGAGTGTATGCAGTGGCAGATCCGATGGCTTTTAGCTGGTGAAGGCTACCGTGCAAGTGCAGTGCATTTCCCTTTGTGATGTGTTGTGGTGCTGGGCTTTGTACTAGCATGGGCACTGTCCATGCCTAGTTCAGGAGGGAAGTAAGACTCAGGTTTTACTGAGGGTTATAAAACTCCAGTGGAGATAGACCCTACTATCCCCAAGGTAGGAACCACCGGTGAGTGTATGAGATCTTTATCCAGAGCACCCATCTCCTTTAGTGTTTATAACCACACTCAGCACTTGTGCAGTTCACTGTTCCTCATGTGCAATGACACAGGCTTGTTCAGTGTTCCTGACATTCATTAGGTACAAACTCATTATGCTGAAAAGTAGTCTGGACTGGGCAACTCTTCATGATTATTTCTGTTCCATGATCTCATCGGAGCTGTGGGGTTTGAACAGCTCTATATGCTATTACATCCCAGCATAACAAGAAGGAATGGCTGGGTTTTTTTGCAAAAATAGAGAAGTATGATTACATTTAATGTAAACATGTAGGAATATATTCACAAATGTCCTTTCTAGTCATCAGAGGAGGTGCTCCTGCAGATAGACTTCATCTATCTTTATCTTCTGTGGGGGGAGTCCAAGGATACTATCTAGACTGAAGTAATGTTTCACGACTGTTCCTTCTGTAGCCCGTATAAGATTGCTAGGACCTGGGCTGATTTGGGATGGGTGTTTGAATATTAATTACTGGCACCAAAATCTCACTAGCTGTTATTGTTTGTTCCAAGTTTCAACAGCAAAAAGTTCATGGGATCAACTGATTTCAATTGATTTAAAGTTTTGGCCACTTCTAGAAAAGGAATTAGAAACTACGTGTTGTCCAGTTTGGGATATGGTCTAATAAAAAAAAACATGGGTGGGTTTACAGTGGGGAATAGTCAAATCCAACTTCTGTCCTTGAAATTCAGAATTTCCATCTGGAAACTATATCTTTTAACTCCTAGGAATGTCCTTTCATAGTCTGGCTTTAAAGTGATGTGCACTGTCTTCTGTGCACTGCTACAGAGATACCAATGTAATAAAACCCAGCAGGGTGACTTCAAGCATACTTGTGATGCCACTGGAACCTATAATTCATCTTTGTGGGTTATTCTTAAATGGGCTTTTAAAGATAATTGACAAGGTGCTTTACAAAACTACACACTGAAATCATCCCATTCAGGGGTGCATGTACAGAATATATGGAGGTATGCATGCACGTCGTAGCAGCAGGAGATCACTGTAGTAGCAGTAGCAGCAGCAATAAGCTGGCACTCGGCAGCTAACAGGAAAGTAAACTAAGTCAGGAATTAGGTCCAGAATGCAAACACAGAAAGAATTTCACATACTGTGCCATCAGCATGCAAGTTTCCAGAAGCTCTTCCAACCCCATACTATCCTTCCTCTCTGCTCTTTCTCAGCCCCCATCCCTTTTTCTGTGCTGATGTTCAGAGGGAACTTTGCCATTTCATTAGACCATACCATTCATTACAAATGAAAAAAATGAATAGAAAAAATATATTAAAAATCAGCAGGGATAAATCCCATATGCCTCGTTGCCTGGTACAGTACAAAATGTACTCCTGTATGTACAGTACAACAGTGCATTAAACCAGAAGGAAGACTCTCGTATAACCTTGGTGTAACAAAACAATCTGTATATTAAAAACAAGCCCTTATTTATTAAGACCCCCAAATCCCAACATCCATTTAAAAACTGGGCCTCTTTCGAAGTCTCTGAGTCATCATGAAGAACATGATTCATTCAGTAACCCCAGCTCACCACGGCTCTCTTAAGAGTAAGAACAGATTCAGTTTTAAGCTTCCTCTGGCAATTTGAAAACCAATATCTGGCTACCAATCTCTGTTTCTAATCTCACAGAGAATTGCATCCTATTGCTGGTTCTGCATTCTTATCCTAAAAATGAACCTGGCTCTTTCTTCTGAGTGATTTGGAGTATAATCTGCTTAAATGCCTTTTAAGGAGCCATGAAATTCTATTTTCCACGTCAGACATAGCTATTTTGAGGACTTGCCTTTCCAGGAGAGGGAATTTCACAAATATTAGTCCTTTCATAGAGCTAGGAACTGGTGCTGTCCAGCTGTGATCTCCTGGCCCCAGCCCGAAAACATGCTGTTATATAAAACCTCTGTTAACCAGAGACTGAAAAGATGCCTGCGTCATGGAACGTGTTTCTTCCAGGAATCCTCACCAAACGTAGGAGTCTAATGAATTTCTTTTTGTTAGCATTAGGGCCACTCTATTGATTAACCTCTTGTGTCAGTTCGGAAGGAGCAAACGAAGCAAAAGTGCTAGGACTGGCATTTCGCTCTGTGCTTGAATGCACATATGGAAGTATTTTCAAGCCAGTAGTACAGTGAGGATTTGCACCTTTCCAGTTTAAGCAACGCTTTCTGATGACCGCTTGCTCAGGAAACCTGGCCACCATTCAGCTGTATACATTTCTTTATTCTGATACTTAGTGGCAGCATTCCATACCTTTTGCATTCAATAACATGCTGGGATTTTCATCATGTTTTCTTATTGTTTTCCATTTTATGATGCACTGTATGGTGCTCTTAAAAAAATGCATGAAGTCCCCTTGATAAGCACCCAAAGGAAGCATGTGACTTGTTCCCCAAACTGTCATGTCAATTATTCTGCTTTAAGCATCGGAAAGAAGGCTCCAAACTCCCGCTCCTTTTCTTTTGGGAACTTTCCAGATAGTTTGCCCTTTTAAAAATGAAATATAATTACAAATCGTCCAGACATTTTACTGAGATCACTCATTTCACACAGGTCATTAAATAATGGCTTACAGACTCTACAAATAAAAGCTGAATTTGTTGACTTTTATATTCAAGACTGACAGTTCCATTCACAATGACTTTGTTTGCTTCTCCCTACATGTAATTTTGGGGTTTTTTTTTTTGGTCTGTACAAGGAGATGCATGCATTCTTCTTTTTGCTCTGTTTATTTGATTACTGTGGCCCTCCCAAATTATGCTGAATTATTTAGGACCTGATCTTGTTTTGTTTATGAAAATAAATTCTTGACTTATTATACCATGCATCTGATTTTTTTTTTTTTTTTTAGATATCACTCTTAGCAGTAGTTTACAGTCTGTGGTCTGAAAGCCTTGGAAATGCCTGCACTGTTTTTAGGTGGTCTGCAAAAGCATAACTAAACCTGTGTTTGGGAGGCTTAAATTTTCTGAGCAGGATTCTGCCCCTTGATTAAAAATTTTTAAGGTCCAACATTTTAAAAAAATGGATTGCAATCACTCCTTTACAAGAAATTATATGAATTAGTTCCCATACTTTCATTACGGAACTAAGTAAATAGTGAATTAGGTATGTTTGTTTATGTGTTGATGGGGCTATTTATAGGAACAGTCGTGCTGTCTATAGTTATGTCTTAAGAGAAAACAGTCACTGCAATACTCATAGAAAAATGAACAGCAGTACACAAAGAGGATGAAACTCAATAAGTCAGGTTAATTTTCAAAGTATCAGTAAATGTTCTTCCTATTGTGGGAGAGCCTGAATAGAGAATTGATTTCAGAAGCATCTTAGAAATGAGATTTCCCTAAATAATTACTCCTTTGAAATTAAATACTTCTCTAACAAATCAGAACTGAAAAGGAAAAGCTAAAGACCTTAAATCTTCCTGATATATGTCTCAGAGAGGTCTGTTTTCTGAATTACCACTATTTTAATTGTTTCTCTGGTCCTTCAATGAATACTCAATTCTTCACTAAGTTGGTAAATTGATTTGGAGTACTTGTGAAATGAAAGAATCACAAGGGCTGACAGCAAAATTTAAAGTGATGGAAAGGGATCTTTAAGCTATTTAAAATGCTTTAAGTTTTTGGATTAACCCACTTAGTTTCAATGAGCAATGTTAGAACAAGGACATTTTTACTGAAGGTCAGTCAACTTTGACCTCCTTTGGAGATGTGAAAATCGCTATCCAGGAGAGATAAAATTATGTGTATGTACACATGCAGGCACGTACACATATATTCAAGCAAAAAAAAAATCAGGCATTTTTTAGTAAGAAAATATTCAATAAGTTATAACTTGACATTTCAAAGCAAAAGAAGGCAAGAATTGACATTGTGACCCTGTGGAAGTCTGTCATTCATTTCTGTGGAATGAGGATATCATTCTACATTTTCTTGAAGGCTGCTTAAGTCTACATGTAATACAATATCTTCTCACAGGGCTGGCCGCTACTTGATATGATTTATCACATCACCTAGGATGAGTGTAAAGATAAAAACTATAACTTACTGATACAACTAAAGGAAAATTTCTGTGTGGTGGTGAAATATATCATTATCAAATGACTACTCCAAAATACTCTGGGATGAACCACCTTGGTACACAGATATCTGCAGGAAGTATATATTGCTACTTTGTCACTAGCTAAAGGATGAGAAATTTGATCTTGAGAAGTGAGCCAAAAGTGCTGCTGCTCATCTTTGAAAAATATACCTTCACTATGCTGGAAGACCATGTTTTGCACCAGTGTAATACTCTGGCTCCAGCTAAGGTGCATCCATCTACTCGACAATGACACAATCACAACGCTTTATGAAATCAGTAGGATTGCTTGTACAAGGCTGTTTCAACCCAGTAATGAACTGGTAATCTCGAAGTATCAAAACAATAGATCTAAAGGACTTCACTGTCTGAAAACAAAATGATTTATTGTTTTTTAAAGCAGCTCAGTAAGGTCCAATCTTAGGCCCATTGCTGAGGTATCGTCTCAAGGGACTGGCAAAGTGAGGAAACCTGACATGAAGCTAAGGTTTGACTGAAGCTAAGGTTTGACTGAAATGTGAATTTGTTACTCATGGATTTCATCCTCTGTGTTATGTGAAATAGCCTCATGCTAGGCCGAAAGCCAAAACAGCTGCTTGTTTAAATTCCTTGCCGGCTAGAGCACCCCAGGACTGGCTCTCTGGCAGTCCTCAGGCTGGGATCCAACAGTAAGGGAAATGAGTCCTTAAGCACACAGTCTGAGATGTCCTCACCTGAAGGGTTTGACTCTGCCTCCTCCAGCTATGCCACTCACTCTTGCCAGGGATAACAGCAGCCAGCAGCAATGACCCTGGGTCCTTCCTAGAGGGATGCAAGGGCTGGTGAGGTCGGTGGCCTGAGCACCAGGTGCCTCTGTGGGCAGTAAGCCTCTTGTGCATCGAGGGTTTCGGGAAGTTCAGAGTGTGTCTGGGTGTGCTCTCATTGAGGGGATCTCTTGAGCTGTGTCCACTGTGCCATGGATAACGCACTGACCTAATCATGGGCAAAGGTAAAAATCCCACTGATTTTCCCGAAACTAGGATTTCACCGGAAATCCCTAGAGTAGAATTTGCTGGAGACCCATTTCCAGACAGTTCAGAGATCTGAATACTTCAACAAACAGAAATTTTTCGTGTTAGCATACCATTCACTAAATCATAATTTGGGGCCCCTGTTCATTCCTGTGTGAGCTACTGGCATGGGATTCTTCATGTCATTTTAGACTAGAGACCTGCAAGTTTCAAGATATACTTATTCACCTACAAAGAAATCGGTGGATGTTTCTGGAGGGTGGTTTTCTCGAATCTTTTTTACAGTGGCATGAATATTATCTCAGATTAATTGAGTCCATGTAAAACACTACTTCATGGCATGTATGTGAGGTTTTGGCTATAAAAAACATTAGAAATAAGTGCAGCTGGGTTTCTTAATACTGAGGTTGTAGATCCTCCCATACTAGATAGGAAACGATACTGACAGACGACTCTAGTCATTCACTACTGACTTGAATAAATAATTGCAAAACATATGCTGTAAATTGTGTCCAAGTTGCACTACTTCTAAGAAACATTTGGATGCCCGTCTTACTTTTTTTTATTTTTGCATATTTTCAAAGATGACATCATTTCTTCTTTGTTTCCATTATGTAGCTGTGAAAATGAAACAAAACAAGCTTAGAACCTGCTGTCTGCTTTCCTGTCTGACAGCTGCTTTTAGATACAAGCAGGCATTCATTCTTCCCTGCCAGGGGTGCCAGCTTCTTCTAACTGCTCTTTCAGCAGCAGCTCTGAATAACCACGTCCTGATCCTGTTTGTATGGTGCTAACTGTCCTCACTGTGAGCTGATTCAGTGGCCCTGCATGCTTCTCTCTCTCTCTCTCTCATACAGCGTTGAGAAAAATAACCACTTAAAGCATTGAAGAAAAGATGCAGACGGATGCTGTTTGCTACTTCCTTTCAAAAGCTGCTAATGAATATATCTGGATCTATGTCTTTGTCTTCACATTCAGTCTGCCACCCAGCTCCTTGGGTCAGGGTGTGTGAGATGGGAACTACACGTGCTGTCTTGCAGATCTGCTGGTGTAACAGGACCTCTTGCTTGGGTCTGCTGAGCAGTATCTGTAACAGAAATGTTAAATAAGCCCATGCACCTAATTTTCCCCAGATGAGAACGGCTTGTTTCTTTCAAGCTTATGCCCATTGATTTCCATTTGACCAGAGTACTCATCACCCTGAAAGCTATGCCTGTTAGCTGTAACAAAGGGGTATTTCTTGCTGTTTAAAAGTACACAAGGTTACAGCTCATCAACATAGCATCAATAAAAGTGTATGAAATGAGACAACACTGTGACAATAGTTTTCCTCTTATTTTGCGAAGGAGCACTAATTAGAGAGGATTTTCAGGCATCAGACTGGGAAGTGTTTGCTTTGTGAAACAAAGATCCTCAGGATCAAAGCTGAGTCATAACATCTCTGTAGCCCTGAAATTTGTTTTTCTTAATGGAAACAGTGTAATACGGTTCAGAGCAGGAATCTTGTTGAACTCCCTACACTTGAGGCTGGCAAACAGCAAACATGAGGAATTACGCAAGCCACAGTGAAAGCTTAAAATGATACCATGGCTGTGGAATTTGAGAGTCTTATAATTTCCAGTTCAAAATCTCCTCTTTGGAAGAAGAGACCTTGCAGTAATGAATGAAGACACATTTAATCATAAATGTACAAGGGACCCTTTGCAAGGATCCAGTGAAACCTGAAGGAGCTGTAAGGGAAATCAGCTTAAGGCGACTACAGAGTACCTTGTGAGCACGGCACCATCCCTGTGAGAGGGCCACATCCTGGTGCCGTCATGAGGAGCAACTCCCAGTGCCACTCGTACCTCCCTGGTGAGGTGAATGGAACTATTCACTGAGCAAAAAGCTGATTGGCACAAGAAAGCTGGTGGAAGGGCTAAAATTTCATAGCAACAGGACTGAGAGCTCTATTTTGGGGTATGTACGTGGTATGTGTGACCCTTGTGTTGTCCATTAGGAGTACATTTCACTCCTTCATGGTTGAAGAGTAATCCAGACACACTCATGACTCATTGGAGGCAAGAGCAAAAGAAAAAAAATTGCAGATGAAGCTGATAATTATGAATCATCCAGTGACCTTAACACGAAGAAATTTTAAAATATTCAGCCAGACTATTCATTTTTACTTAACCTCAAAACTTCATGGCTAGTGTAGCTGAGCCACTCTTAAGCAATGAAAGGCAGTTTTACAAGATAAGATTTGCAAAGGGAAAAATATTTTTCATAGCTGAAGACAAGACTGTTTTCCATTTTCAGAAATGATCAGTTAGTGGAGAGGCTTTGAGACTCGCATATTTGCTAGAGCAGGACATGCCATACACTAAGTGCTTGTGTGTGGACTTGCTATGGAGGGGTACTTTTCCAGCTGGCATTGTATGTAGGAGCATTGGCTTCCCTCTCTAAGTAGCCAGGTCTCTCTGCCTCAGTGTTTGACTCTTCAAGGAATCATATGTTGCCCCATATGTTTCAGATAATAACTTCCCACCAGACTGGAAGGTCTGATTTCTCACAGTTCAATGGCTAAGGAAAAAACACTTCCTTATCCTGAATGTTCAGGTTTCTTCCTTAATCCTTGGTACACTGAAGTTTCCCAAAGAGTCCTAGCTTATGTTCATCACAGCCAGAAAAGAGATGTCCTCAAGCTTCACATGTTACCCTGCTCTGCTCGCATTGCATCTATACTGTAATCACGAAGGAAAGCCTGGAGCTAAGCAGCAAATATTATGCTGTTATAAGAGCAGGATATGGTGATAGAAAGGCCTTTCTAGAAAAGGCTTGAGGCTCCTGTGTCTGATGTCAGCCATGTGGCTGCAGGGAGACATGAGTGCTTGTCCCATCTGCAGTCTAGGTCCCAGCCTACGGGCTGGTGGGACAAAGCTGCACAAAGATGGTGTGTTTGGATCCCCTGCAATTAATTTAGTTAAAAATAAGCATGATTCAAGGTAACTGTATAGCGAAGTTAAGTTCACATAACAGGCCCACTGATGATACTTACCCAAAGGCTGAAGGAATAAGATGCACCTAAACAAAACAAACAAACAAACAAAAAAAACAAAAAAAAAACAAAAAACAAACAAACAAACAAAACAAAAAAAGATCAAGAAAAAGAAGAAGAAAAAAAAGATGAAAATGATAAATGATTTTGTTGTGTTGCCTCTTGAATTTATTCTTGTTGTTTGGCTCCTGTCAAACTAAATTAGTCAAGCAACTCTTCATATAATCCTTCATATAATACAATCCTAGAATACCAGATTGGAAGGGACCTCAAGGATCCAACCTTTGGCAACCTTTCTTGGCAAAAGCAGGGTCTAGACAAGACGGCCCAACACTCTGTCCATCTGAATCTTAAAAGTGTCCAATGTTGGGGAATCCACCACTTCCCTGGGGAGATTATTCCAATGGCTGATCGTTCTCACTGTGAAACATTTTTCTCCTGTGTCCAGTCGGAATCTCCCCAGGAGTAACTTGTACCCATTACCCCTCATCTTTTCCATGTCACTCCTTGTGAAAAGGGAGTCTCCATCTTCTTTGTAGCCACCCC
This sequence comes from Fulmarus glacialis, assembly GCF_000690835.1. NCBI lineage: Eukaryota > Metazoa > Chordata > Aves > Procellariiformes > Procellariidae > Fulmarus > Fulmarus glacialis. Next base: position 120,644 of record NW_009229929.1, read on the forward strand.
CTGGGTGGAGCAACGTGCTCTGAGGGCACGCACTGTCCTGTTGAGCGCTTGGGAAGGAGCTCAAGGGGAAGGAGGGAATGATCAGCTTTGGTACCTAGCCTGAGGCCTGAAGGGATAAACATGAGTTGCCAAAGCTGATTACGAGAGACAGCAGATTTTTTTATGTCAGTGATTTCATGACAGAACATGTCACATTAACTTTTTTTTGTGGGAATGCCAGCTTTGCCTTCCTCACCTTCATTGCCTTTACTCTCCTTCTGCACCCCCAAAACCAGCTCAGGAATGTCTATGTGCATCTCTGTTCGCTGGAGCTACCCAGCTCAGAAAAGTAGTAATATCTACCCCGTTTCCTACCCCGTTCTCCAGCTACGGCTACACTGACTTGCAGCACATTGTGCCTCTCAGCTGTCCTGGTGCTGGCTTAACCCATACGGTACTTCATGGGAACCACATTGCCAAGCTCCCTCTTTGGTGAGAAAGCCCAACTGGGGAGCCATGCCCAGGAAGAAGACTGCACCTCCTTGCATCACGTGTCTACATACACAGAGCAGTAGGATGCATCAGAGCTACATTTGCCTGGAGGCACGTTGGGACAAGAGCATTAAAATGGATTGAATCATACTCAAAGCAAGCCACACCAGCGTGCACGAAGAACTCTGAAGTGTTTTATTACTATGAAATGATGAAGCAAAATATTTTGGATCAGAGGTATTTAGAGCTTTTGTTTTGTGAAAAGTTTAAATATTTAGACTTTTGGTCTCAGTTTCAAAAAATGAAATATTGAAGTCATGCCTACCACCACTATTTTACCAGCTGAGCACAATAAAATTAAAACATTCAACTTTTTTTCCACTTTTTCTTTCCCCCTTTTCCCTTGTTAACCTTTAGAAAAGTTAGAGTGACAAAGGGAAAAATGAAGGAAAAATATGAAAGATGATTATTTTTGGGGGGCGGGTAATGAGGGAAACTAATACATGACATTATTCTTTCTGTTTTATTTTATAGCAAAGAAAAGGTCATAAAAGGATAGGGAAAAAGCAGAAAACCTGGAAAAATCTAAAGAAAGTTTGCAAAGTAGATCTTCATAACTCAGGGGACCTATTTTTTTGTTAGCTGTTAGAACAAAAATTCAAACAGCTCAAATGTTATCCTTCTCTGCTAAGATACTTGACTGAAAGATTCCCCTAAATTTAGGTGCCTCAGTAACTTAACTGTTTTCCTCAGAGATCTTCGACACTCAAGAAGTTACACTTGCAGGTTTTAGTGCATTTCTGAAAATCAGAAAATATTTAAAATAATGTTGGATTCTGGCTACCTGCATTTTGAAGCCAGCTGAAGCGAAAGTTTTAAAATATCAAAGCACTTATACAACATTATTTTACAGGAGTAATTCTCCTATAAAATGAAGGAAATTTTCACCTTGAGGAATGGTATAGTATTACCCCATTTTATTTCTTCATAAACAATTTGCATCTTTATCACATGCCCACCATCATCAAATACTTTACTTATACGTACATAACACATACATGACTCTTTTAGAACAGCGTAACGAGCAGGATCCACAAAGCATTCTGCTTCACAGCTGAGGTTTCTCACCTTCCTCAGCCTGCTCAGGTCCTCCTGCACGTTTATATATAATCTCCTTTCTATTATAATAACCTACCTGCATATTGTCCGTAAACAAGCTGCTGGGGTTTTGTGAGTGACTTTTCAGGGGGCTGCTTTTTAATTTTGCAAGCATGTTAAGCTTAGCCTTAAACCATGATGATACATGGGAACATAAGGATATCTATGCCAAATTCTGAAAAAGGACTACCTAGCCTCCAATATCTGGTCTGGGCAATCCTGTCAATTCACCGTCCTTCCCTCACAAAAACCAATAGCTGAAACCTGTCAAAAATTACCAGGACAGCATATTTCTGTCATCTGCAGTCTGAGGGATTCCTAAGCCGAGAGTATGAAGTCTTTACATTTAACACCCTTAATGGATTTTCTGTCTGTCAGTTTGCCCAGAGATCTGCTTGAAATGTTTCCCTGTTAACATTTACCAGTTACAATATCCTGTGAAAACAGAGGGGTTTTTTTTCTTTTTTACTGTCTTATCTCTCTTGCTATTGGATCCCTCAGTGAAAAATACGCATACTGCTAGTGTGCACTCTATCAGAAGCTGTTATTGTGGAAATGCAATCGATGTAATAATATCCTGCTGGGACAATAAAGAAGATAAAAGAAGAGATATGAGGTAACTGGTAAAGTAGCAGTTTTGCTAGAAAATACATGCAATTCATATGCACTCATGATCAGGAGTATAGTATTTTTAATCCTGGAGTTTGCTTCCTGTCTCTTCCTTCACTTTTGTTTCCAATTCCATAACTTACTTTTTAGCTAGGTTTTTTGTTTTGTTTTAATAAAACAACAGTGCTGCACTGATAGGCTCATTTTTCAACCAGACGTTTTTGTTTCTCTAATGTTTGTTTTAGGTAATTGTATTTGCAACTGAAAAGGTGTAAATTTCTTTTGTCTTTTTTTTTTTTAATGATGCAATTTATCTTGATCATTTTTGAGGCCGAGAGATTCATTTGCCACTGGAAGAGTCCAATTTCAGGAGGCTGGTCGAGACACGGGTCAGTCTCTGCCTCTAGGTAGGTCCCGCTGGGTCCTGAGGGCCCAGCCTGCCCCGCTCTTGCCCCCTCCTGCCTCCATCCGTAGGCATGGGCAGCCTCTGGGCTCACGTGCCGTCACCAGTGCTGCTGTTGCACAAGTGTTGGGGTACCAAGTCCCTGGGCCTCTGTTGCAAGGGGCGAGTGTGTCCGTCTCCCAGGCTGCCTGCCCCAGGCTCCCAGCCATCCTGACCGTGTGTGGAGCCAGCTACCTGTGGCCAGCTCTGGCAGGCAGGAGAAAGTGTTTGGCTCTTTGGATCCTGTTTGCTGTTCAAGCATCTTTTTCCAAGAAGCATGCCGAGCTAAGTAGCAACATTGTGCAAGATGCCTGTGGGAAAGGGTTTTTAAACCAAGGGACAGCTTCAAAGCTTCAGCTTTCCAAACATCAGTCTCTTTAAGGACAGTGAAACATCCTGTTCTTCCCTCTTAACCTTATGCTAAACCAAAGTGAGGAAAACTATTTATGTGAAACCTTGGCTTTATCAGGTTGTATTTCAAGTTTGAACAACAGTAGCAGCAATTCAAATAGATTGTGGAAGACATTCAGGAGATCAATGCAAGAGGGTGGCTGCCATACAAGGGTTAGGTGTGTATTGAATAAATCCTTCTTGGCCAAGGAAACCTTCCTCTCTGTAAACCTGTTGTGTTCCACAAAATGCTTGCAAATGACACTACGTAAGAGCTTTTGTTAAATGGGGCTGTTCTACCCCTGAGATGATATAAAATACTTCAGCTCAATTATTACTTGACTAACATTTCCTGGACAGTAAATCATTCAGCAACCGGAGAACAGTGTTGTCAAGACATCTGTCCTCTTCGTATCTCTGTAGAGCTGGTAGCATCTCTGCTAGGTGTAGCTTCACAACCCTATAGCAAAGCTTTCTGTCCCTTGTTGAATATTTCACAGCTATAGCATTCTTTTTTTTAATCTATTTTTGACTGATCTCTCAATTTTCTGTCTATCTTCTTGCTCTGTGAACTCCATGACATGGATATTGTCAAAAGCAAGGATTTCCATCATGTTTCATGTATTCATTCCGACTGATCTTAATAGTGTTGAATCTCTATAGCACTTTCTACAGAACTGAACCCATTTTGCATGTCACATCCTGCATGTTTTTTATTCCAAGAGAAAGGTAAAGAGTGTAGCTAGAAATTTTATCATCAGAGTTGCCAGCTCTGAAATTGAACATGCTAAAATGACTCACTCAGAGAGATTTGACTGAAAAATGGGCATTGCTGTAAGCATTGAACAAGACTTGAGCAGCACAGAAAAATGGAGACTCTCTGAAGCTAATTACATTGCATAATGACATTCCATCAGGTTTTGGCATTTTTTTTTTCCCTTCCTTATATTTGGCTTTTTAATATGATTTAAACGATAGCTTGGTCACATGATCAAACACTATAAGAATATTTCCTTAGTAGTACAGTGCAGCTGCAAAAGCTGGTTCTTGACTCAAGTAACACTAATACAGTAATAAAATTTAAGGCTTCCAGCCAGGAATAATATGTGGTTTTTACGAAAAGTGTGGTAAAATAGCTACATATTAGACAACGATAAACAAGGAGGGATTTTGAAAAGATAGAGATTTTCTTTGTAACACTTGTGTACATCCTGTTGTCTGCACCATAAAATAAAGCAATAACTGAATAAATAGTTATATCTGCTCAATATGGTCTCTGATTAGAGAAAACAGCTAGAAATTATAGCTTAGTAATTGCAGTCTGTGGTTTCATTTCTGCCACAGTGTTTGTACCTGGCTTTCAACTTGTTTTAAAATAAGTGTAAGGGCCTTCTATATTCTTATAAACTGCTGGTTTGGATCCTTCTGTGTTTTACCTTGAACAAAACTGACAGCAGAGTGTTACTTGTGGATAGATAATTACCTATGTTTATTGCTCTTATCCTACTGCCTTTCCCTTGTATATCTTCCCTTAAAAAGAAAAAAGTATTCTGGATTTCAAGATACAGGTGTATGGCTCACTCCCTCTCCAGCTTAATAAATTGCTTTGCACACTTATTATTTATAACCAAAGTTTTAAAGATTGGCTTTGTTAATTTGCTAGAGATTGCTGAGCAGAATGATCAATTACACAAATTTCTACTTCATGTGCTGTTGCCTAATCTCAGCTTCTGATTATTCTGAGCCTGCAAGAAGTGCTCACACATTCTTCTGTTGCTCAGTTTGGCCACTAAAAACAGAAAAAAAGTCACATGTTAAAAAAAATTAATGTTACTGTTAGTAAAAAAGCAAAAAGAATGCCCAAGAATTGTCCAAAGTCCACATGGATCTGACAAAAAAGAGGATTACTTTGGAATAGGGGACTTCCCACAGTACCAAAGGGATTTTCTCCCATGGTTGAGTTGAATACCATGAAAGTAAGTATGTATTTATGGACCACATGAAAACTCTGAATCTCTTTATCTTATTTTATCTGGGTAATACCATAGTCTACGCAAGGAATGTTTCTTAACAGCAGTACTGGCAGCAGTGAAAAAGCTGTGGAAATTGAATACATTTTAAAGTTTTCCCATTACTTGTAACAAATTTTGACTCCTTCCTGACCACAATCATGACTAAAGCCATGACTATGACTGACTTTTCCACTTTGAGAAATCGGGCACAGAGAAATAGAATAACTAATCTAGCCTCATCTAAGCAAGCTGGTATCCAATAGAGGTAGAATGGGGGGGTCAGAGCTGCCCCCAATCTCCTGCATTACCCATAGACACAGAGTGCATGGAGAGATCAGTTACAGCAGATACATTTGTGGGAAGATTAATGCCCCTGCGGGCTGACTGGTATTTCAGCAAGGTTAAAAAAAAAAAAAAAAGGCCATGGCCATATTAGATTGGAAATAAAGTAACTCCTCATAAAGCTGGGGTTAATTCTAGTTGACAGATACAACATGCTTCAGAAATCCCCAGGAAAGCAAACTGTCATATCCTACTCCATAAGACATACTGTGATACTGGCAGTGGAAAATGGGTCTGTCTTGGTGACCTGAGCACAAGAGTATTGATATATTGGAGGGGATTCTGCAAAGAGACATGAGCCTAATACATGATTAATTAATGCCTTCTGTATTTTAATCAGTTCATTTTTTGAAAGTGAATAGGTCAAGGAAAAGGAATCTGATAAGAGAAGGGAATATATAAGATAAAGCGGCTGGAAGCTGCAATGAGAGTAGATATCATACCCCCATTTCTTATGTTGGAGCTACTTACTGAAAGGAATGAATGGTTCCCTAAGAGATATGGTCCTGTTCAAATACAGAGAAAGGACTCAAAACAATTCCTTCTTCAGAGAAATCTTACAGCCAGTGTTATGAAGGAGTAGAGCAGCAGCACACTTTCTGGTAAAACTGGATTTCTTTGGAAAGTACAATTTTGCCAGGAACATCACAGCATTTAAATTCTGGAAGCTCCAGGTCTGACTGGAGCCAGGGCTTCTGGGATGTCAGGCAGCAGCTCAGCTAAATCCAATAGCAGGGAAACTGAACAGAGTGGTAGTCCCACCAAGCAGCTGCTGCATCTGTTAAGCACACATTACTTCAGAAATGCTCTCTGATGGTGTTTCCAAACCAGAATTTTTCAGAAGTTCCAGGATTTTTTCTCTCTCTTAATTTGGTTAAGCCTAGTTAAATGTGAAGGAAGCTATTCCAGATCAGTCTTTTTGTGACATCTGTTTACTCTCTGTGTGGTACTGTTGCTCCTGTCTTTTCTTCTCAGTCTATATCTACTGTGTAGTACTTTTTGATATTTCAGGATTTAACCATCCCAGAATGAGGTGAAGGCACAAATCTCCATGAAGGGAAATCATGTTTTCAGGAATACAGACAATGAAATAGAAAAAGTATGCAGGGCATGGGGATGTAAAAAGAAACACAGGGAAGGAGAAGGGGAAGGGGAAGAACTCCCCAAAATAAGTGCTCCTACAGTCTTCCAGAAAAATTCTTACCTGTCATCAGACTATATGCCTTGAATATTAGGAAAATGGTTCATCTGCTTTTCATGATGTCATATCCAGATTTTGAATGGAAGCCATATTTCAATCCCAACTTTCAAGAGATTACCATCATTTTAAAATAATACAATTTAAATAACATAAGAGAATTTCCCCTGACTTTCCACTGTAAGGAATTAAATGTACAATATCTTATGCTTTTGGTTTGGCAAGTTTCCCAGTGCTTCGCCGGCATTCATGTGGAATGCATTTTATCTGAGCCATGGATTAAGAGGGGTGTAGCTGACAACGCTGTGCACATTTTATTGCAATGTATCTGTTGGAAACTAATCTGAAAATGTTTCAATTGTCATCAAGCAAATAAAACTTCTGTACCTAGATGAATTGGTCTTAAAATGTTCTCTATAACTTGAAATGATATAGATAGAATTTCATTTTTAAAACAGATTTAGGAATCTGGCAAGTTTGCTTCCAAATATATCTTTACTTCATTAAAAGTATGTAAAGTGTTTGACACAAATAGAAGCAAGGAATAGCAAGAAGGGAGGAGTATGAAAAGAAGTATCAGTAAAGGAGAACAACAGAAGTTTTCATTTCATCTTCTCACTGCTTCCTTTCTCTTTCCTCTTCACTTGTTATGCTTTGGCTAGGAGGAAGCATGGCAAAAAGCAGGATCATAATCCTGGATGTTAGGAGAGAAGACTTTGGCCTGTTCAGGATTCTGCCTGGAGGAATCCCATGGGATATGGCCCTGGAGAGAAGAGCAGTCTAGGAGAGCTGGTTGATTTTTAAAGATCGTCTCCTCTTAGCTCAGGAGTCCCAACCCAACACTCAGAAAATCAAAAACAGGTGGGAGGAGGCCTGCATGGATGAACAAGGAGCTCTTGACTAAGGTCAAATGTGCGAAGAAAGCATACAAGAGGCAGAAGCAAGTGACTCAGGAGGAATATAAAGACATTGTCTGATTATGCAGGGATAGGGTTAGGAAATCCCAGTTGACCTGCAATAGTATCTGGCAAGGGATGTGAGAGGCAACAGGAAGGGCTTCTACAGGTATATTAGCAACAAAAGGAAGATCAGAGGAAACATGGGCCTGCTAATGGATGGGGCAGGGGACCTGGTGACAAAAGACGCAGGGAAGGCTGAAGTACCTGATGTGCTCTTCACGTTGGTCTTTACTGATACAACTTACACTCAGCCATTGCACATCCATGTGGAAAAGTCTGGAGCAAGGAAGACTAGCCCTTGGAGGAAGAGGATCGTGTTAGGGAACATTTATAACTGGACAAACATAAATCCATGGAACCTGATAGGGTGCACCCATGAGTGCTGAGGGAGCTGGCCAAAGTCACTGTGAGACCAATGTCAATTATTTCTGAAAGGTTATGACTACTGGGGGAGGTCCATCTTAAAGAAGGACAGGAAGGAGGATCCAGTGAAGTACAGGCTGGTCCGCCTCACCTCAATCCCTGAGAAGAAGATGGGGCAAATAATCCTGGAAACCATTTCCAGATATATGAAAGACAAGAAGGTTACTGTCAACAGTCCACACAGATTTACAAAGGAGTGCCAGGTCCAGTTCTGGGCTCCCCAGTACGAGAGAGATATGGAGCTACTGGAGTGAGTCCAGTGAAGGACTGTGAAGATGATGAAGGGATTGAGGCATCTCACATACAGGAGGAGGCTGAGAGAGCTGGAACTGTTCAACCCAGAGAAGAGAAGGTGTCTAAATACCTGATGGGGGAAAAAGAAGAAGACGGAGCCAGACTCTTCTCAGTGGTGTCCAGTGGCAGGACAAGAGGCAATGAGCACAAATTGAAACACAGAAAATTGCATCTGAATACAAGAAAACATCTTTTTAACGTGAAGGTGGTCAAACACTGAAACAGGTTTCCCAGAGAGGTTGTAGAGTCTTCATCCATGGGGATATTCAAAACCTGACTGGACATGGTCATGAACAACTGGCTCTAGCCTGCTTGAGCAGGGCCTGGACTAAATGTTCTTCTTGGTGGCTTCTGTAATTCTGCAATTCTGTGATTATTACCTTCCTCCTTTTTCCTTTTTTGTTGTTTTTGTTCAAGACAAACGACATAACTCAGAATATCCCTCCTTTCCTTCTTCTTCCCTTCTTCGGCTTTAGATGCTGAGCATGACGTCATATGAGATGGAATATCCCTTTGATCAGTTGGGGTCAGCTGTCCCAGCTGTGTTCCTTCCCAACTTCTTGTGCACCCCCAGCCCACTCGCTGGTGGCGTGGGGTGAGAAGCAGCAAAGACCTTGACGCTGTGTCAGCACTGCTCAGCAGTAACTAAAACATCCCTGTGTTATCAGCACTGTTTTCAGCACAAATCCAACACACAACCCCATACTAGCTACTATGAAGAAAACTAACTTTATCCCAGCCAAAACCAGCACACTGCCTTTTACATATCATACATAAATGTATCTGTTTTTCTAGATTGTTGTACGCTCCTTTTCTTTTACTTTTTTTTTTTTTTAAGAATTCTGTCCTTTTGCATGTCCTTGGGAAAGAACAAAATATCATTTCACCCTGACCTGTCTCCTCCCTCTCTACTCCAGTCCATCTGTATACCTGCAGCCTTTTCTTGTCTGTTAATAGTCTTTTCAAATCTGTCAAGTGAAATTACAGAACAATACCTGATATTTTGCTGCCTGAATTATTAGTTATCTGCATTTTTCCTCAGTTCATGAGTTCAGCAATACCAGCCTTTGCCACAGATCTTCTAGATCTATAGTCAACTTAAATAAAGTTTCCAGTAAAGGCATTGACTTTAAAAAAGGGGCTTGAAATATCTCTTTAAATTCAAAAGCTGAAGGCAATAAAGAGAAGAAAATAAAATCAATGCTTTAGAGCTAAGGTTATAAAAATCAACTTATAGAGTGTTAAGCTTTTCAGTGATTGTTTTTCCACTGGCTACAAACTTGAGCTGTCTCAGCCTCTGGGCTGTTTTAAACTCTTCACAATAAAGCTCATTCAGCTCTCAGTGGACCTGGGAACTTCACTGAATTTGCTTTGCAGTTTGATAGCTAAACATTTTAGGAGCATATCCTTTGACTGTAACTAACATCCTATGGTGCTCTTCATAACATTTATTTAGAGCAAAAATACTTCATATGGACTGCACAGCACAGCAAATGGTCCACATTCAGTTTTCAGTTCCTGCAGTGTGAATCCACTACAATTCCTTAGACTTCAAGAGTATAACCTCCAATCTCTGTTAGTGTAATAAGGATGAGGGCAGAATCTGTTAGGGTATGTTTATTTACATGCAGAAAATAGGATTATATAGGCATAGTGATAGATTGTATGAGAACTGGAATCTGAAAGTTTAACAAATTTGGTCTCTGCTCTAATAAAGTATGGCTTATTTTGATATGAATGGATATTAGAAAGTTAGATTAACAAAGCTGTTTACATTGGGAGAATTAAATCACTTCTGATTTGACAAAGTGACAAAAGATCTTTATGTTTTCCCCTGCAGTTTTTATTGCTGACAGACCTGGATTTTAGTCTGATATTACTCAGTTTTGCCAATAGAATTTCTATTTTGGCACATTATGATCATGTAACTTTGCCTCTGTATTTGAAGTCTTCAGGACTGCATGTTTCACTTGGAGTGCTGCAAATCTGGAACAACTTCACGGAATGATGCACACCTATACCAGATTTGAAATCGTAACAAAGATCTTGATATCTTCAGCATGGTTTAAATGGGGGCACAGAAAAAATTATTTCAAGAAACTTTCAAATGTTGTAATCAATGGGCTTTATGAGTTTTAATATTCTATAATGGGTCAAGGTCATCCTAGAGTCCAAACTATCAAAAGAAGCTGATGACTATTAAGGTTAATATGAGCCACAGGTCTGGCCTACATTTAGATTTTACTGAAATTTCTAAGCTGATTAGAAGTATAAAAAAAAATCAGATTTATAACAAATATGACTATGCTAGCAAAATTCATGGGGGACAGGTTTATCGGAAAAAATGTTCTTTGACGAACTACATTTTCAGTGGAGGAACTGAAACTCATAAGGTACACCAGCAAAACAGTAATTATTCTAGTTTAATTTGCATTTTAATTTGCTTTCTAGTTTAATTTACTTTCCTTATTCCTTGTCTGAGTTAAGGTACCTTCTGTTTTCACTCATTGAACCCTGTTACACATCCTGGCTGACGGACTGGAGAACTCACAGTCATCAAACTTAACTTTTCTTGTATCCTGCTTATACGTATATCAAAGTCTTACTTAAACAAACTGGATTCTCGGACTCTTTCAGTGGAAGGTGTTATTACGGTCTTTCAATTGCTCTACTGAATTTTCTTTGAGTCCTCTCTCATTCATCACCACTTGGATTGTCAATGAGAAGTTGCTAGCAGTCACGCAGCCTCTGTATGCCCAGTGCAGGGGAGATACAGCAGCCCTGCTCCAACTCAGAAGGACAATCTGTCAGGATCTCTCATTGCACTCAGCAATTTCCTCATTCCTTTTGGCCCAAGTGTTTCACAGAGAGCTGAGGATGAGCTGACTGTCCTATGGACCCAATCTTGTTTTCAGAGTAACTGTTTCCTATGTTGAAAGGTTCACTTACATTATGGTTTTCTGTATATATCCCTTTATTTGTGCTTTTATTAAAATACACAGCATTTATATTCCACGTAGCAAGCAATCCCCTTCTGTACTGAAGGCCTCTTTTAATTGATTACCATTCTGTTAATCATTATGTCCTTACAAAAACCATCAGAAAAGTCCTTATCATTTCAAAACCTGTCTTCTGGTGGTTCCCACTAGAAACAAACACCCTCAATAATCATTGCTGCTCTTGAACACATTTTGACATGGTTCAACAAGCTAATCACTACTTTATTTTTGTATTCTTTCTTCTGTCTTCAACAAATACATTTTGTGATTAAAAAAATACACAGCAATCCATTAATACTATAACTACACTAAGTTAACCATTTAGAATCATAGAATCATAGAATC
>NW_009229930.1:0-90843 GCF_000690835.1 Fulmarus glacialis
GCCCACGGCACAAGTGGGTCCTGCCGTGGCTCCCCATGCTGCACCCACGCTGTGGCGCGTGGGCAGCCTCCCTGCGGGGACTGAAACCACGAAACATGGGGGCAATTGCTCGTCAGAGCAATTCGGTGTGAGGAAAGTGGTGCTGCGTGTTGAGGCTGCCCACCGCCCTCTCAAACGCCGGCTACGAACCCCCGACCTCCTCACACACCCTGCCTAGCGATTTCGGAGGGAATAATCCTGAAGGATCGTGCCTCGAGCCGAGGGCCCTGACCTCCCTGCACCGCTGCTGTCAACGGGGCAGAGTTTTAGTGCTGGTATGTGGAATAATGTCTAATTACATGGTCACCGATGGCAGCGTCTTTGCCCACACTGGAAGAGGCTGTGAAGAAATCTCCTTCTTGCTGAGCCCGGCATGAGGTCAAGTTTCCCTGGGGAGAAGCCTGGTCCTGGCAGCAACGGGAAGCGGTGGCAGTCCCTGCGTGCACCCTGAGCAGCTAGCTGGCTGTGCAGAGCACAGATGCACCGAGACAGGTGCTTTGTACCGGGCTAACCTGCATCATCTCCCGCCAGCTGCCTCATGACCACCTCTCACTCATGATCCCAGGCATCCAGAGTCTGACTCCTGGAAGCGGATCGCCGTCAACGCTTTGCAGCATTAGGGGATGCAGGGGGACAATGCCTCCTCATCTGCTTCCCCCAGTCCTGGCAGAGCCCCAGCACTCCAGCCCTATACATCGCCCTTGTTTCTCAAACCCTTGGAGGGGGAGAGAGGTCATACATCCCAACTCCAGCAGCACATGAGCCCTATTTACAAGGCGCCACCCAGTATTAAAGAAGAGCCCTATAAGAGCACAGGCAACTGAGTGCTGGCATGGAGTGGAACAAGTAAGTCCTGGTGCATGCTAGTGGCTGGGTCTCCAGGGCCTGCTCAGCTTTCCTACCTGGGGTGCTGTGATCACCCCACCACATCCCACCGATGCTGGTGCACCGATGCCTGGAGCCCCAGCACCTCTGGGGACACTCCCACAGCAGTCTGCATGGGCCCATAGCACCCTCAGCCCCCCAGGGATGGCGCTTCTTAGAGGTGCTACCCCTGCTCACCTTTTCTTGGCTGGTGCTTGCTCTTGCTTTGCTCTCCTGCTAGTGAGTGCATGGCTGCCTCCTGCCCCTCTTTCCCCCCACAGGCCTCTGGCGTGTCCCTCCCTTTGCCCTCCCTACAGTGTGCTTCACTGTACGTCCAGTGGCAGCTCACGGAATGTTGAATCCACACTGATTTACGCACGCCAGACTGCCCTCCTGGCCAGGAAAAGAGCTGCTGCCGTTCAGTGCAGTCCCCCCAGCTCTTCCCCTCCTGGGAAGGGGCACACAGGAGACAGAGACTGCACATAGCAGGGAGGAGGCTTCGCAAATGCGGTGGCGACCTGCACGTTTCCCTGTAACAACGGCTTTTCATTTCCAGAGAGGCAGCTCTCCTGCTTCTCAGCAGCAGCACAGTTGTTAGATTAATTTGTGACAACCTCCTTCACTCAGGGCTGGTGAACCACTCACTGGGGAGCTCTAATTATACTGGCTTTTAATGCCTGGGGCAAGGGATGGCAGGACACACAACTGGGAACCACCTCATTGGGGTTTCTGAGTTGGATGCCCCCCCCCCATTCCCCAGGGCTTGGATAAATCACAAAACTTTTCTGCTGTAATTTCCCACTCATCATTAGGAGAACAAAAATAACTCATATTCCTTAGTGATGTTGCAAGGAATAGTGAGCTGCTGCTGGTAGTGCATTCAAGTGATGTTTGTGTGTTTTCACCAGCTCTGCGCTACCCTAGGTATCTAGTGGGGGCTTTAAATATATTGAAACATCTTCAGCAAATTTGTAAAAAAAATATTTTTCATTACTTTTCTTTCTTATTCTTAAATTAGGTGGTTTTTCCCTAATGATGCTTTGGAAGAAACTAAGTGGAAATATGTTTAGAGGATTTTCAAGCTTTTATACATTGTTCTCACGTTCTAAGCCACTTGGGTAAGAAAAAGGATTACAGGCAACCCCATACTCATTTTGGGAAATGTATTTATCCATCTCTGTTCTTATCTTTACATGGAAAAAATCACTGGTCACTTTTCTAACCTGTATTTTCTCATTAAAAAGCACAATGAAGTTTATGCAGATATACTGGAGATAAACAGCAAAGTAGTATTACTGTGTAAGGATACAATTCCCCCTAGTCTAATATAACTGCTCCTGTAATAAGGGCTAATTGGCTCAGCTGGAGCATTTTGCTAATAAGGCTAAAATGCTTCCAGCGCCCAAGATAGTAATCCAAAATTCATCTGAATGTTTCTGCAAGGTGTGCACTCTGCTCCACAGACACGCAAGCAGGAATCCTGTCGCTGACCTCGTGCTTTTGCCTTTCCCAACGGTAAGCAGAGGATGAATTGCTATGGATGCACTATCACTGGTGGAATCCAAGGCAGAAGATCTGCTTTGATATGCCAAAAGGAATCAGGTATGTCATTTTTGCACAAAATGGGCTTGTGATGTGAGATAAGAGCAAATTTTGGGATGCACTAATAATAAATCAAAGAAATATAAAACAACACTTTGTCTCCACTGCTCTGTGGATGCTTCTTGGACTGTGGAGGATGAAAGAGGAGTGCCAAGATGGGGCTGGGATGGAAATGTAAGGAAGCATGAAAGAATTGCCTGTTGGAGTGGGGAGATAAATGGGTGACTCCTATCACCCTAGGGCAATATTACAAAAGCTCAACTAACTTTGGTTCTGCTGGTTATAGTTGTTGAATCTGAGACTATGTGAGAGAGGCAGGGTTTGTTTTATTGGTACACACGGTACCATGTTATTTAAGGAATATGAGAAGGTGCCACCGCTGTGTAAAGACATGGGATATGCACGGGTGCCCGTCAGGGCCGGTCTGAGTTTGGAGACATACTAAACTGCAGTGTGTTTGACTACAAACTCTGCTTTGGGCTTGTGGTGACCTAAACTGTGATGGAATGTGGAATTATTGCCATGCTAGTGACTGACTGAGTGTAGGAAGCTGCTGCCTAAGAAGCCATGTCCTTGGACAACATCTCCTTTCTGGTCCCTGTTGGCTGTCCCACCACTACAGCAGCTGAGCTACCCCGCAGTGAGTTTAATGCTGATGAAGACGTGGCACTCTGTTCCACCTGCACGATACACTGATATCTTAGATGCAGTCAACTTTGGAAGAAGTGAAACTGCTATGACTACTACTGCTTCTACAGCATTAATGAAATATTGAATAGGGTCTAAAGGAAGATATGGGACCTAAGTCAGTGGTGTTATCAGCACTTTCACTGAGGGTTAGGTAGATTCACTTTGGATTTGAGAACACAACCATCTATTAGGCTGAAGGTGGAACTTCAGCCTTACTGGAAGGTCCCACACTGGTCCTGGAGCCAGATTCAAATATGCATTCTTGTTGACCATTTCCTTTTGCATGAGGTGGATTGGAAAATCCTGGAGTCTTAATGTGTTGGTTTAAGATCAATAGATACGATCTGTTTTTCTTTGCTAAGCCTCACAGGCAACTGGGAGCAAAGCTGAGATCCTTTTGTGATGGCATTCCTACTGCCACAACTATTGACTATGGCCAATTGGTCAATACGTTTAAAAGAAATAAAAATAGTTTTGCGCGTAATGCTCATATAATACTGTAAAAGGACTGTTGCAGAATATTGCAAAGTCTAAAAGAATGAGTAAGTTGAAAATGGATTAAACAAAAGGCTATGTCCCTTTCTGGGTATTTATCCAATGATCTGAGTACAACCTGAATTTGAGAAAACCCCTGATTGACAGAAAGTGTTGCAGAGGAGGGACCCTTTAAACATGCTTTGTTCTTACCCCCTCACATCAGAGAGCTGGCCGTTTCCATGGCCGACTTTTGATTGCTGGCAGTCTACAGCCACCTTCTAACTGGAAGTTTAAAGAAAGCTGAGATGAGCCCTGCTGCATGATCTTTCAGCTGTTGTCAAACCTCCCATAACCACAGGCAGAAAAGAAGTGGCATTTGTTATCAATCTGATCATTCTGCAAGTGTCCTGACTGACATGCCTGCTTTTCTTAGGAGGCAAAGGCTTTGCACAAGCTCTTGTGGCATTTGCAGTATAAAACTGGGGAGGGAAGCAAGTCAAACACTTTCCTAAGCTAGAAGTTTACAAGGCTGTGATAGTGATGTCTGAAAACAGACCTCCACTGTGATGGAGTGGACCACAGTAAGGCCATCTGGCAGCTAAAGAAACTGAACCATGTACTGAACAGGAACTGAACAGTGCCTCAACAGAGTGACAAATACTGATCTTTCGCGGTGCACTGATTGCATAAGCAATGAATTTTTACTGTGATGACTCTGCAGTGTTATGCCTTTTGTTGTGAGTTGACCTGTGAGTTGATCTGCTTAGTCACTGTTGTGTCTGCTCCACCTGATTCTTGACTATGATGGACACGTGATAATATTTGCTTTTGCAAGCCCTGTGGGAACCATTGTCTTCCTTAATTAAATCACCGTATCCCAGAATCATGGAGTGCAAGGCAAAAAAGGATCATTAGATAATTGTGACTTTCTTTTAGTACAGATTGTAGAATTCTACAATCTACAGATTTGTATTGTTTCTACTGTTGTAGAAACAGTAGTTCTGTCCCCTACTAATGTCTGGGATGGGTTAAATGAATCACACTTACAGACCCCGCTGACAATATATTAGAGGAGCCTGCAGTGAGTATGTTTACATGAGCATGTTACTTGGGATTGGAATTGTGCTTTTTAAGTGACCCTCTTGATCAGCTCCACTACCTTGATTTTGTTTACATTGAGTCTGAGAACTATATTCCATTTGGATGAAAACAACCCAAAAGCTGAGCTGCAGGAGTAAGCATTGCCAGTAGCAATAAGCAATGGGAAAGAAGGTGTTTCAGAACTGCAGTTTTGGATGTAAGATGATGACCTAATACAGTTCAGTTGTCACTTTCCCAGTGGCACTGGTGCAGTCAGCAGTGGGCATGACCTCTTTTGATATTTGCCTGAATGGAGATGGGGAGAAAGAGGATCTTGCTTAGATCCAGGTGATAGCTATTAGTTTTAAATTGTGACTAAAACTGCTGTCAGTCAGCTGACTTGGAGCATTTGAAGGCTATTTCACTTGCATTTGGAACCTACCCATGTGTTTCTTCCCTTATACTCTCACACTTCTGTGTATCTAGAAAACAAAGCCATGGGAAATACAGCTACAGCATAGCTCCTCTGGGCAGATCCCCAGATTTGATATGTTCTCAGCTGATTTGCTCTCACTGAGAACGTGGCTCATGCTTAGATGGTGCAGCGTGTTTTTCTTCTGTGCACTTTTAAAGAAGATGGGGAAAATGCTACTTGCTCTAAGCAAGTGAGAAAAAGCTCACTGAAAGCTGATCTGGGTCCTTTACTCTAAAAAGAATAATTGAGATATTTTCTTGTTTCCATAGTTATATATATATCTGCGACACAGGAATTTCCATCTTAAATAAAGAAAACAAGTTGAACACAAGCAAGGAGAGCAGTCCCTACTTGGAAACATTTTACTCAAAAAGCATGAATATGAGAAACTCCCTCCTAACTTACATCTATTTCAGTCTGGGAGCAAAGCTGATTTTGATTATGAAACCAGCATGCAGAAGGGCAGGAGAAATCTCTCGATCTAGTCGACCCAAGCTCACAGACTGTCCTAACTTCCGGAGCAGCAAAGGGGGTTGTTCAGTGTTGCAATGATGGGCCAGCTCCAGTGTTGTCACCATTGCCTGCCACATGGATCAGTATTATCTCCTCCTTTCTTGGCATTTCCTGACTTTTTTGGGGGAGTTTGGAGTTAGGAGATCCTTAGCTAATCCTGTGTTTCAAATAAACAGTAACAACATTGGAATTGTGGTAACAGCCAGAAGAGACTGCTTCTGCTTTCCAACACAATTTCTTAATCCAGTGACTCCCCCTCCCAACTCTTTGGATGAATTTCTGATGGGTGTCCAATTCTTCTCATCCATAAAGTCACACCATACAGCCTATACCCTGCCGTGAGACCTGCCCCACTGCCCTTCACACCCTCCCTGTTAGCACAGACCCCACCAGCACGCTCTCTGCTCTGCCAGGCCTGCCTCAGGTGCTACCTGAGAATGCGCTGCAGAAGGGTCCGGCCAGGCAGCCTGCCCTTGCCTTTCGTTGCCTACCCTCGTCACTAGAGATATTGGCAAGAAAGGGGTGATCATTTCATGGCCAGCATCCACACAGTGTGAGGCTAGTCTGCAGTGGGCCAGGTAGAGCTTGGAATCATAAACATCTTTGCTTAACCTTAAAAAAAATTAGGGGAGCATAAGAGAATATTACACCTCATCTGTCCAAATGTATTTATTTTACAACTGAAAACTTTAAAGCCCAGGTAGATCAATGAATAAGATAAAACAAATAAGCAAAGGAAATGGAAGGCAGGCATACCAGCAACGTTCCCTGCACCTCCCAAAGGTGTTTCTGCAGGGAGAGAGCAGAAGATGCACTATCTGCTTTCTATGCCTGAGTTGCCATTGCCACTCCCCACTGGCTGCCCAAACAGATTGAGGCTGCAATATCTGGTGTGTGCAGCCATATTCTAGCTTGAGAGAAAGCTCTACTGGATCTTTGGCTGAGGTCATAGAGATTTGAGTGGAAAGATTTCGGGGAGCTAACATAAGTATTAAGATCCAGCTCTGATCACAGAGGACTATCAGGGGCTCCAGCCCTTTCTGCCTCCCAATATTTGTGCAGCTCAGAACAGATTCAGAAGCTACTGGTTCCTGCCTCCTAAATATAGGTCTCAGCTTCTTAAATATGAAATGCCAGCATTGTCTGGTTTTTATGAAGCCACCCAACATAAAATCCTTTGTTTGATCTTCATATTTCTTGTGAAGGATTTAACTGTTGCATTGGGGTCTCCACTTTATTTGCACCAGTTGCTCCACCAAGAGAAGAGCGAAGTTTGCCTCTAAAGTCAGCCTGAATGTGAAGAAGATTAAGGGTCCTGGATGACTAAAGAAATAGCAGCATGGGCATGAAAAGGAATGGTCCCAAACTGGCAGCACAGGTACATCCTCACTGCCCAGCATAGCCAAAAGGGAGCGAGTGAAAGGCACATCACACCTAGCCAGTTTCCTGAAGCTTCCCAAAACCGGTGCTGTGAGTACTCTCTCCCAGTTTGTGTGGGCCATTCACCAAAGCCTCATATGCACCATGCACAAGGCCACCATGTGCAGAGTTTGCCAGCTGGGAATTTAAGATAAAACTCTCTCTCCTCGAGATGTTTGTAGCAAGTAGCCTGGAAGGGCACTATCTGGGAGATACATGACCATTACACGCAGCCAACAAAATACGTTTCTGTAATGGTATCGCCTCCAGCCACTTCTCCTTTTTTTGTAACAAACTAAAGCACAAAGAGAAAGATTTTATGCCACGCAGAGCCTTACTGTGATTGCTATAGGTTATTTTAAAAAAATTCTGCTTAGTGGAAAACAGACAATCAATCAACTTTAACCATTTATTCTTTAATAACTGCCCACACAACAAAAGGAATTTAAAAACTTTTTCATAGCCTGCATAATGCATTTTTTGAACGGGAGAACACCCCCCATCCCTTTGAAAATACTAATGAACTGTTTGCAGCAACAGTCCATCTCTGAGTCACTAACTGTAACTTTGCAATGGTAGTACCTTTCCTGAAATGTATCTCAAAGTTTGGGCTGTAATTTATGCTGAAGGTCAGACTTGCCTATCTGAGGGTCTGATCGAGAGTATGCACATTCTTATATGCCTTATATTCTGGCATCTTGCTAGTGGATGAAGGATCAAGAAACTATTTCCTTTGGATTTGGTCCACTTTGATATTTTTGGATTATATTTAAAACAAGAACAAGCCAATTAAAAAAAAAAGGATCACTAAATAAGATTCTAATTAATGTTTCCCACTGCTATTGTGGAACAAAAGGTTTTAAAGTTTCTGAAACATGTTGGGACATCTGTGCTCAGTTTCTATACACAATGCAGAAAGTCCAAAACATCATGGGAAACCTTATTCTGAAGGGATGCCAGTCCAGATCCATGCTCTGAAGAGTTTCATATGGTTCAGATCAGTTTATAAAAAAAGCCTCTGAACTGTTTTATCCTTAGCTAACATGAGTTTAAACTTCAAATTTTTTAACCTCAATTCAACAAAGCACTTAATGATACGCTTAATTATAACCACCTCTGGTTTTCAGAATCATGCTTTTCTTTGCTCTCCTGGAGTTTGTTATTCCTATAATAAAGAGCAAGAGGAAATAATGAAGTAATTTTTTTCAAGAGCGTATACTATGGAATTATGAGAATACAGCAGTAGTTTAAACTTCACCATTTGGCTTGCTGACTGATCATTTGGTATAAAGTCAAGTGAGGGCTGGCCTGTTGTGAGCACAGGAAAACCTGAATGCTGTTCTGTTTGTTTTTCTTTTCAAACTGCTGTTTTGTGGAGCAATTCTGAACTTCGCTGCAGTTGGAATATTACACTAACCAGCTGCTGAACAAAGACTTCACTGAATCTAGGTCAGGTCTAATTTGTGAAGCTCACAGAGTTAGTCACTATGGCAGCTTTCTGAAAGGTACAGATGGAGAATCCATGAGCTGTGGGAACAGAATTACGGGGCTTCTTCTCACCATCAGTTTTAACGCAATTTGTTTTATTTCCTTTTCCAGGAGTTCCTTTTTCTCAGAGTTCCTAGTAAAAGAGAGATTAAATGTGACAGCCACATCTGTTTTAGGAAATTCCTGTGGAGATATCAGACTGGTAGCTGGCTCAAATGATGTTAAAAGTAAATGCTGCTGGTCTGAGCAGGTGGTCTATGAACATTATGAAAAATCTGTAGCCTTTTATAGTGACTTTCATCTCAGGATCTCAAAGTGCTCTATACATATCAGTTGATCAAACCTTACAACATCCCTGTGAGGTGATCACTTTGTAATTGAAGGGAGTGGGTTTTATGGCTCACAAGTTCGCCGCTGGCTGTGAAATCCTATTTGTGACTCACACAATCTGCCACAAGCAGAGCAGATGTATTGCTGCGGTGTCTGGAAATAAGAACTCTTTGAGATGCAGCGGCGCTTGTGCCACTGGTACATGGGTTCTTCTTCCCTTCTGATCTGCCCCTTGTTCTCCCGTTCTAGTTTCCCGGTGCCCCCCGCCAAGTGCACACACTAGCCGTGCTTTCTTTTGGATGTCCACCTTGTGCCATATTTTCCGGAGAGAGCTTGACATAGATGCGTGCTTTGCAGATTGTTTCTCTGCAGTTCCTAGGGCAAAATGTGTGCTAAGATGTACTTCAGCCAGCCTTCTCCCAGTTGTAGCAGTGGGGAAAACAGCAGTGCAACTCTGCGCTCTGTTCACAGTATTGTTGAGGTTAATTTAAAGGATTTACTTAGCATCGCAGGAACCACGTCAATAGACAGAGAACGTCTGACTAAGCAATGTCCTGCAGCCAGCAGAAGAAGCTGCCTTGTAAAACAGTCCTGTCTGCCCTACCGATGGGCAGGAGCATCAGGTTCACCAAGGGCATGTTTGCTGCAGTGAATATTACTTCTGTATTTCACAAGAAACCATGAACAGGCTTATTTCAGAGCCGTGTCATAACATGATAAATATTATTTGTGTGTGTGCATCTATGTATATGTGTGTAGGCACTGCTTATATGGTAACCACCAATACTTCTTAGCCTTTAGGACAGCACTTTGGTACAACATTAATCTTTTATGAGTTTGTTTGTTTGTTTGTTTCTCTAGCTGTAGAGGTTGTTTATGTTGAGCACACTTTGACTTGCACTGAACGTACTGAAAATTCAGCCATAACTCTAATTGTAACTGTTTGGGACATAGCTGTTCAGGCCCTCCAAGGATTGTATCACTTCCTTCAGTAAAACATGGGATGGGGGGCATGGGGGAAGATCAGTATTTCCAGATGAAAATACACCCAGTTGCTTGGATAAAGACATGAGGGTTTTTTGCCTGTGTGATAGCACTCAGGTTATAAATACCCACTTTTGACAATGTTGACCCGCAGTCCATGATGCTGGCTGGTAAATCCTGGTGTGTTGTTTTAAGCATTCTGTGAGGTACGATTGCCATCCAAGGCTGAAAGGAGAGTCCCTGCCAGTGTTAGTCTGGAACTTGTACTGCATAGTATACCTCTTAGTATAATAAGGTTAATAAAACCAACTCTATTGCCAGCTAATATTTACAGCACAAAGAAATCTTTAAATGCAAAGATATTTGAGGGTTTTATGCTATTACACCAGAGGAGAACTTGATGTCAGGTTTTCAAGTGGTTGTAATTTTAAATTTTGCTTTGTAAAGGCCTTTACCTTCCCATCTCCATAGCAGTCAGCACATTGGATCTCCACCCTGATTGTGACCTCTGGATATTGCCATAATAGAAACATTAAACAAATGTAATTATTGATAACAAGTGGGAAGGTTATTTCTTGTCTTGATTTGTGGTTTAAAAGATTTGCATGGACATGCGTTGTTTCTAATATGCAGCTACCACTAGATTAATACAATGATCAGCATGTGAGGACAGTGTCACTGGATTTAAAAAGTTGAGGATTCTTTCATTTGCATTTTGGCTATATCACAACAAGCTACAGATGTCTTAGCAAACAGCATTGAATGATCAGATGGAATCGAAAACAACCTGGGAGAAATTGGGAATTTTACTGGGGGAGAGGAAGCAATCAGGAAGTATACTACTGTACAAGTTTGTTCTGTACCCCAAAGTGAGGAGCAAGGAGGATAGTTTCTCAGAGATTAAAGTGTGTAACAGCAGGCAAACCTTTGTACACTCAGAGCATCCAGTTCTCAACACAGCAAACAGTAACCTAGAAACATATGTGGTGAGCAAAACCACTCATAAATCTTAAGAGATTATGTGTTCCTAATGTGAGACTTCAGACTGATCTATTTTGTTAAGTGCCAAACTTCAGCATGATTTAATCAAGTTTTGCTTAATCTGAATTTATTTACTCTTGGTGATGATGATTCATTGAACATGTCTGTAGTCCAGTCTGTTGAACTAATTTATCAGGCATTTTGATGGACTGGTGATTTGTCTTCTCTGAACATTTCATGGTTTATTTATTTATATCATCTGGATTGTGTAGAACAAGAACTGCAGTTCTGCTAAGAATTAAACATTCCTCAATGATGCCTTTAGTAACAGGAAACGCTCTCTAGATAGGTATTCTTTTTGCAATGTAGCCAAAAAACTAAGCCAGGAAAACTTCTTCTCTTATCTACAGATCCAATTCCCCTAACTAAATTCCTGTGTTAACCTGGGTAAATTTGTATCAGACACAACCTGGCAAAGGTGGAGGGACAACAGGGGTGAGGTTTCTCTGTGCAGGACACAGGACTTCTCTGGAGGCTGGCCTGAGTATAGGTCATCACAAGAAGAAATAAGACATGAGGGGCTTGCTTACATAGCCAAATTAACATGCATGTACTGTGCAGAGAGGCATTCTCACACTAGCCGTCCTCTGGCTCTTATGGATAATGATAGTATGAGCCAGGCCAGCATAAGTTCAGCATAAGGACTTCAGCATAAGTTGACAATTTCCATACATTCCCAGAACTGTACTTGAATTGCTATTCTCTACTGAGATCCATATCAGTATGACCACACTGCTGCAGCCACTTGTTAAAGCTCACTTCAGAACAGCTACAAGAAGCTGGTATGCCTACCTTCAATGCAGGTACGTTGCTTTGGGCTTCTCTTTTCCAAGGTGAATCACCAGGTGATTTTCAGAAAGACTGCCAGCTCTCTACCTGCGAAGGAATTAATGAATAAACACGTGGAAGAACCAAACTGTTTCCCAGAGTGTCAGGTGCTGATTTTCTGTACACACGGGTGCAGAATAAAAATCCTCTCTCTTCCAAAGCGGTGCAGTCTGCTAGGTCTGGGCTCCTCAGTACAAGAGATATGGACATAACTAAAGTGAGTCCAGTGAAGGGCCATTAAGATGTTTAAGGGGCTGGAGCATCTGACATATGAGGAGAGCGGTGAGAGGTATGGCTGTTCAGCCTGGAGAAGAGAAGGCTCCAGGGGATCTCAGTAATGTGTGTAAAATACCTGACTGGGTAAAGGCGTGCAAAGAAGATAGAGCCAGACTCCTCAGTGGTGCTCAGCAACAGGCCTAGAGGCAATAGGCACAAACTGAAACTCCGAAAATTCCACTAAAACATAAGAAAAAACCTTCTTCAACGCAAGGATGATTGATCACTTGCACAGGCTGCCCAGAGAGGTTGTGGAGTCTCCATCCTTGGAGATATTCAAAACCCGACTGGACACAATCATGGGCAACCACCTGTAACTGGCCCTGCTTTGGGCAGGGTATTGACTAGAGGCTCCCCAGAGGTGCCTGCCAGCCTCAGCCATTCTATCATTCCATCAGATTAAATTAAAGAATCTCAGGTATTTGTTAGTGCAGATCTTTCTGACAATTGATAGTGGTGAGCAGAGCATTTCAGTGTATCAGGTAGATGTTAATCCTCTTAACTCTTAGGCACATGATGTTCTTTTGGTGAGCAGCCAAACAGTGGATATAAATTAGAGATCAAGCACCATAAATGGAGAAACAGTACTAGAACTTGTGTGGTAGCAAACGTGTGCACGAGTATGGCATGAATATCAGTTGAGGGTGTAAGAAGAAGTAGGGATGTCATTCAAATACCGATCAGATGTGCTTTATTTGCTACCATTCAAGGACTGGTGTTCCTGCTATACCACTGAGCTTGATCAGTGTCATCAGATTTTGGTTCCTTTACTTATTGTTGCCATTTCATGGGCTACTTCAGCCCTGAACTTGACTCAAAACCTTCCTTAAGAGTTATCTCATTTAGGGATTTTGCCTCGTCATTAGAAACAAAGAAATTGTAAAAATCTGATGTTACATGGGTTTATGCCATAAGTCACTGGAGTTGTCAGTAGCAATGATCAGGCAAAAACATGTCCTTTTTTCCTCTGATACTTTCTTCTGACTTCCCAGTGCACGGACTTGCGTTGTAGGTTAGCTAGCCCTAAACAGAAAAACAATCAGTTTGTATCTGAGGACAGTGAAATGCATCTGAGATATCCCAAACACATTTGGCATGTTTAAACACATCCTTTCAGATTGTCTTCTTTCACACAGCTTCTGAGTGATGTTAATAATAATATCATTTATTTTGGATGATTGATTCTGTGATTCTTGCTTCTACATCCCAAATGCAATACTTCCAGCCTTGGCTTCCTTCCTTCTGCAAGGAAATGCATTAGACTTCTTCAGTTATTGTAGATATTTAGAGCTGGAAGACCAAAACCCATTTGTATACAGGTCTAAAGTTATTAAACAACTTCAGATCTAATTATTTTATTAGTGCCTTTATGTTGACTTTGATTGAGGTAAGAGATTTATATTGCCAAGAAGAAGAAATGAATTGGGCCTTTATGTATAGACATATGTATTAGATCATTTGTGAATTTTTAACATGGGAAAATAGCCATGTTTAAATGATAAAAAGTATTTGTATAACACTACTGATACTTGCTGGTATTACTTATCTGAAAATAATTCTACAGGAGTCAGTGTAATTGGAAGTGTATAAAACCTGTGGAAGATCAGAACGGAGATCTATGCTTTCAGTCTTATTTTAGATTCAGAAATCAGCATAGTTTCAGGAAGAAGGTACTTAACTTTCCTGTCTAGTTAGAGATCCACAGTGGGTTATTGGTCCCCAAAATCTATGGAGACAAATGTAGCCAACTGACCCCCTCTTTTAACAATATGGCTTTATTGTTTTATATCTGGGGGATAGCCAGTATGCTGGTATACCTATAAAATTAACCAAACCTGAGGGAAAGAAGCAGGAGATGCAAATTTGTTTGAAGAGTATCTTTTTCAAGAAAAGAAGATGTACCACTGTTTTCCTGTGGAATGCACGAATCATGTCTGAAGATATGCAAATGCAAAAAACATCTGACGATAACAGCATATCAGCATTAGCATCTCTGCCAGTGTCTCTCCACGCACCCGCTGAACCGTGCTGAGGATACAAAAGTTCCAGTTCTGCTGTTTACCCAGCTGTGGATCAGCTGGTTTCATATGAGTAATTTGTCTTTCCAGTTTGCTTTTGTAAAAACCTAAGAAATGGCTTGAAACAGTAAAAAGAATAATCCCATAAGAAAAGACCATAATAATTGCCAAGCCAGGCTAAGGAATGCCAGAACTAAAATTGCCATAATTTAGGTCCGTTGTGTGCATTACCTTCCAATTTCTAATTGCATGACCACAGACTGGTGTTTTTTTTTCTTTTTTTTTTCCTCACTGCAGAGGATGGACCTGCTGTGGGATGAATCATGGTTACCTCATTGCAGAAACTGGAATTTGGAAGGTGATGGCAGAGGATTTCAAGATAGGAAAGGATTGTACTGTGGTTTCGGAAACTGAGTGTTGTCCTGGTATTGGATTTTGTTGCTATTACGGATTTTGTTGTTATTCCTCTGAACATCATTCCTATGTAACGCTGGGCTAGTCACTTAGCTCAAAACTTTTCACAGATGGTAACTGATTTTCTGGAAACCCTGACAACTGGAATCTGATATGGGATATGCTGAATACTCACTATTATGGGAACTATGCTTTGAAGATATGTTTTAGATGCTGAAAAAATGTGTTCTTAAGCATCTCAAATGAGAAACCAAAGTCTATGGTTTCTTCTGGCAATTTTGACTCAGTGACCATGAGTAAACGTGGACGGTAATTCTTCCTTCTCATTTTCAGAAGCCCTGGGGAGATAAATTGTCAGTGTTTGTAGAACACCAGGATCCTGCAGAGGAGAAGATCATAAAATGTCTTTTTTGGGAATAAGTAGCTGTGTTTCAGCACTCTGTCAGATGATAGGTGCCATTAGAATTACAGGGTAAGATTTTTCAAATATTGAATGCCGCTATTTTTGTGTAGTGAATTAGCAGAGAACCATAGCAAAGGCTTTGAAGGTTCATTTAATCCACTCCCCTGCCTGAAAGCAGGATCAGCTAGGCCTAATACATTCCTGTTAGATACTTATCTAAGCTCCAGTGACAGAATTTTCACGAATGCATGATTTTCCATCGCTTTACTGTCCTTACCATTAAAAAGTCTTTCCCAGTAGCTAGCTGAAATCTCCTCTTTGCTGCATTGCTTGCCCAGTCCTCAGGGGAGAGGGAGAAAGGTTTATTTGTGGGACTGCCTCATAGTGCATACATAAAGGGTGCAGAACCGAGATTCTCCCTTTATTTCCAAAGAAATTTAAAAATTGCCCCAGACCAATGGTCTGCAACCACACAGGATGGGGGTTGACTGCCTGGAGAGCAGCTTGGCAGAAGAGGACCTGCTCGTCCCGGTGGACAGTTGGCTGGCCATGAGCCAGCAATGTGCCCTTGCAGCAGAGAAGGCCAACAGCCTCCAGAGGTGCATTAGGTAGAGCGTTGCCAGCAGATTAAGGGAGGTGGTCCTCCCCCCTGCTCACCACCGGTGAGACATGTCTGGAGTGCTGGGTCCGGTGTTGGACTCCCCAGTACGAGAGAGATATGGATATAATGGAGCTGGTCCAGTGAAGGCCCATTAAGACATCTAAGAGACTCAAGCATCTGACATAGGAGAACAGGCTGTGAGAGCTAGGGCTGTTCAACCTGGAGAAGTAGTCTCATCAATGTGTATAAATACCCGAGGGAGAGGGTGTAAAGAAGGCAGGGCCAGACTCTCCTCTGTGGTGCCCACTGACAGGACTAGAGGCAATGGGCACAAACTGAAACACAGGAAATTCTGCTAAAACATAAGAAAAAAACTTCTTCAATGCAAAGGTGGTCAAACACTGTCACAGGCTGCCCAGAGAGGTTGTGGAATATCAATCCCTGGAGATATTCAAAACTAGACACAATCATGGGCAACGTGACCCTATTTTGGGCAGGGGATTGACTAGATGATCTCCAGGGGTGCCTGCCAGCCTCAGCTATTGTGTGATTCAGTGCCTCTAGGAGTTGTATGTAGAAAGCATGAGCCTGGCATTTACCTCCTGCATATTGAAGATATTGTGCAACTATTCTTTGCACTAAAATTGGAGATGGCTGTTTCACTCATGGGCTGTCTGTATAATAAGGGGAATCAAAGTAGAAATACTTAATGTTTGAATACCTTTCATGATTTACCTTGGGCCCCTTACTACAAGAAGGTCATTGAGGTGCGGGAGCATGTCCAGAGAAGGGCAATGAAGCTGGTGAAGGGTCTGGAGAACAAGTCTTATGAGGAGCGGCTGAGGGAACTGGGACTGTTTCGTTTGGAGAAGAGGAGGCTGACAACGACCGTGCTCTACAACTATCTGAAAGGAGGTTGTAGCGAGGTGGGGGTTGGTCTCTTCTGCCAAGTAACTAGCGATAGGACGAGAGGAAATGGCCTCAAGTTGTGCCAAGGGAGGATTAGATAGGACATTAGGAAAAACTTCTTCACTGAAAGAGTGGTCAAGCCTTGGAATAGGCTGGCCGGGGCAGGGGTAGAGTCACCATCCCTGGAAGTATTTAAAAGACGTGTAGATGAGGCGCTTAGGGACATGGTTTAGTGGGCATGGTGGTGTTGGGTTAATGGTTGGACTCAATGATCTTAGAGGTCTTTTCCAACCTTAATGATTCTATGATTCTATGATTCTGTATGGTGAGAGTTCTCCCTTGCTCATGAGGATCTGGAGTTCAGGTGCCTTCCCAGTTGTCTGCAGTAAGGCGTAAATGTTTTTTTTAAAATTTATTTCCACCCTTGTGTAGTTTTTCAAAAACATTAACTAAGTAAAGAAATACAGCTTGTTGCCGAGGCTAATGCTTCCCTCACCACTGATATATTAAAATGCTCCTCACTTTCACTTCTGTCCTTATCTTCTCCAGACAGCTGGGAAGCCAGTTCCCAGTGTCTTATGCTTGAAAACATGATTTTCAATAGATTTCTTTTCTCCTTCCCTTCAGCCCAGAGCGTGACATCTCGTTTTATAATGTATTATAGCTGCTTGTCTGGGGAACGGAGTTATCTAAATGAAGGGTAATTTTCCAGTACATTCTGGACATTGTCATGGTGCACAAAAGAGGTTTAACACCTTAAAACAATGATCCTGTAAGATATTAGTGCTAGATTAACCTACCCCATAACCAAAACTAGACCTCAAAATTCCCTTGCTCTTTCCTCTTCACCCTCAGATTGCCTAAATTGCTGAGCCATCTGCACGTCTGTCAGCCAAGTTCCTCTTAATGATCAACTTCTAGTCCTGCCTCCAGAGCCGTCCAAATCCATACTGTGCTGAGCAGTCAGCTTTGAAGTTCACAACCCACTCTGCCACCCTGCTCTTTTCTTCTGCTGAATGTTTCTAAGATTCCCTGTGCCTCCTCCCTTCTCCAGGAGAAGAGACTGAGTGGATGCCTTCCTCTTGCTCAGTAAATCTGCTGCTAGAGCAGTCACTCCTGACCACTGAAGCGTTTTCTCTCGGGACTGTAAGCCAGACCTGTGACCTCCCTCATGATGAGAACATCATTTTCATTCCTCATCGTGTAACCCAGTAAACCCTTGAGGGGAGTAAAAGCATGAACGTGAGGGTTGGTAACCACCACTCCCTCTGCTAGGCTGTGTGGTTAGCACACTCTTTGTGCAGCTGGGAGATCTGGGCTCAAATTCAGCCTGGTGAAAGGGGCAGAGAGCTCAGGTCCCCCTTGTCCCCAGTGAACAGGGCAGCCCCTGAGCTGTGAAGGTTCCCTGATCTGAACTTGTCTTTTTCCTAGATGGCACCTGCTGGCAGGTCACCTCACTTTAGTTCCTTGGCCTCTCTCTTATCTTTGTGTTTTCATTAGTTGTCCCCTGGTTTCATGATTTTTTTTCCTTCCCAGACAACTGTGTTGTGAGGGCAGTTTAGGAGAGTGAGGCTCATCTCTTCTTAGGATTTTACAACAGGTGAGATGTATTAGCAGACAAACCCTTTTATCTGGACTGCAGTTACCCTGGCTGCCATTGCCCTGTATATCCATTCAGCCCATCCTCTCAGAGACAAAAACCTGTTTCCTAGAACCTGTTCTCTTATGTGTTTTTATGCAATCTAGTTTTAAGGGATTCAGAGGAAGAAATGTCAGACCCCTCCGCAGGTAGCTGTTTCACAGGCCAATCAGCTCACCCTGTCACTGAGCCAGTCTATATTTCTTTTAGCTTGTTTCTGACCCTTGTTCCTCTCCACTCCATAAATCAGTCCTCCTCCTCCTTTGTGGTGTTTACACTGTCCAAATAGATAGAGGTCCCCAGGGTGGTTCCTCACCTCCAGCAGATTGTCTCAACATTAACACCTGAGCACACTCAGCTCTCTTTGCTCAGCTGTCATGCAGCCAAACTCATCTCATTGACTTAATTCCTCATAAATCAATAGGTCCAGATACTTAGCCTCTTGCTTCCTTTAGGATGAGTCCGCTCCACAAGCTCACAGCCAGTTTGTTGGTCCCTGCTATTATTAGGACCTTCTGAGTCCCTTCTTTAAGCACAATTCTCCACTTCATGTCTGCATTTGTGGTTGAGCTTCCTCCTGCAGACTATTGCCTTGTGCCCATCCACTTGGCTGTCATTTTGTTATTTCCAGCCTGTCTAGGTTTCCTTATGTTTTGTGTCTGTCCCCATTGGTTTACACAACACCTCTAATTCATAGGAGTCGTTACATCAAATATAAATTGAATGAATGTGGTGTTTACTGCTTCCTTCCAGATCATTAATAGACATTAAATAAAACCAGACTTAGAGCAGATTTCTAGCCCTCTTTTCCTCCCCTCCCCACACCCAATCCATGCTCCAGATATTCTCCCATCGGCTCTTTACGCTCATGTTTATCTTTTGTTCCTCTTTGTTTATGGACTCACAGCCTGTGTTCAATCTCTGTGACAGTGCTCATTTCCCAGCCAACTTGCATTCATTTTTCAAGTCATGTTTTGTAGCTGAGGCTTTTCTCAGGACTGGCTGTAGGCTGCTTCTTCATTCCTTTCATCTGCTGGTTTTGTAAATCAATAAGAAAGGAGTGATCGTGTTTATTTGGCAAGATTTAGTCTTTATTGACTCTCTGGGATCACTTTCACACTGGCACTAGGCAAATGCACCATCATTGGTGATGGGGGATGTGCTTCTTTTTGCACCAGCAATGAAATTTCATTTTGCACCAGCAATGAAATGATGGCCAGCTGGTTGTTCTTCCATGCTGGCTCCTACCAGCAAATACTTTATCCATCTGCTTAGGAAGGTCTCAGATTTGTAGCAAGAGGAAAAAGATTGTCATTGAGAGATTCTGAGAAACAAATTGTCACTGATCTAGGAGGGTGGAGGCAGGAGGGAGATTCACGTGGTTAAAATGTCATCTCCAGCAGCGCCAACATCCCTCCCACATTGCAGTAGGACCTGTGATATGGCTGCAGCAACCTGCTCTCTGAAAGCAGGATCAGGTAACAGGAGTCCTTGTACCCCATCACTTATCATTGGCACTCCACAACACGCTGCTGCCATGGCTCAGTCCTACAGGTTGGTGCAGAGAAGGCACTGAGGGGAATCACTAAGATCTTGCAGGAGAGACAGGCACATGGGGATTAGCATCACTGAGACCTGATGAGGTTATGAGGAGAAACACTGTGTGGGGTTTCCATTCCACTGTTGGGCATTTCTGTTCATTTCTCTGAAGTCCATCAGTGCTGAGAAATGCAAATAAAAAAATCTTTTCTTTCCGTAAGAAATATATCTCACTGTCTTGCCAATCTCTTCTTGCCCCTTATCTTAGGGGCAGAGTTCAAGCCTTTCGGCACAAAGAAACAATAAAACAATCCTGGTCAACCTGATCACTGGTAGTCTCAGCCCATTAGTGGGCTACGTGCTGCAAGTGTTTGCTGGGTAGGCTTTGGGACAGAGGATTTGCAAACAGGGCTTTCAAGGTGAGCATGGTACATGGATGTTTATGAATCTTGAGTAAGAAAAACTGACAGGTAGTACAGACAAAAGCTTGAACTTCTAGACCAGGGAAATCAATGGAGGGATTCAGAAAGGGCAATGTGAGCAAAGGTATGGGCCAATACTGAGCATGGGAGTGGGTGGTACGACCTAATGTTTGATCCAGCAGAAAGCTGGGTAGGAAGCAGGGCCAGTGACCATAGTCCAGGCAGGCTGATATCTGGAATATTTTGGTACAGGGGGATCATGCTCGGTGACCAAGTGGAGGGTGCAGGACACAAGGAAGGGTTCTGTGCTACAGCTCAGTCAGTTAATTAAATGTGTGCAGGCTGAATCTCTGGCACTGAAGCTAACTGGCACAGGAGGGGCCTTAAGTTCGCTCAGCTTCCAAAAAAGGATGACTGCATGCAAACCCTAACTTGAGCTACGTCTCAAATCATGCCTTCAAACTGTTTAGGAGTATTTGTTGGCACAGACCCAAGGCACGACAAGGATTGTTCTTACAACTTTACAGTTACTGGGATTGAGTTCAGTGCCTAGGAACAATCTCTGGTGCTTTTCAATTTACTTACATAGATGATGCTTTATACACAGCAAGGGACAAGACAAAGCATAGGCCAGGGTCTGGAGCAAAGGCCAGTCTTCAGTTGCTATGGACTCCATCATTAACAGACACACACACATGCTCCCCAGTCCCCTATGGCACATTATGGATCCCCAGTAAGGTCAGACACCGAGCCTACCCAGCAACTAGCTTTTGCATCCTCTTGTCTCCAGTTGCCTCATGCACAGAGACATGCACACACACATGTGCACTTGCACACACAAACAAAGGGGTCTCCCAGTTGACCCTGAGACCCCATGGTCTCTCCAGGAGTTGGCCTCAATCTCCAGGTGCCTCCAGTAGCCATTTCCTCCAGTGGTCTCACTCACAGACATGCACATACCCAGTTCAGGCTTATGGCCACTTTGATACTCGGCTCCCATGCCACTTCAACCCACCGGCTAGTCTGGCTTGGTATTAGCTAGCAACGACACACTGATGTACAAACCCTTACTCGCTCAGGTTGCTGGCACCCCAGGCACGTGGGCCCTTACAACTTGTCGTCCAAATCCAGTTGCTGGCGCTTAGACCTCTATACACACTCATGCATGCAGAAAAGATTCCCCTCACCCAGGAAAATAGAGATGGAGGTTAATGAGAAGAGAGGGCACACTGTGCTGGTCAGGTGCAGGGCATGGCCCAGCAAACATACTGACCAGCCATGTGTTTACATGCAACCAGCCCCTTTTATTTCCTTATTTCTTTCTTTTCTCATGTTTGTTCCTCCAAAACAATCTTGATCCATCTCTTTTCCCATCTGTGGTCCTTCTAATCATCCCATAATAAGTCCCATACCTCTCCCTCAGCCTGGAAGGTGCTCTGGAGAGCCTTTCCGTTGACTCACCTTGCTGGGTGTCACCCCTGGACCATGGGGCTGATCGTGCCTCAGTGACAGCCCCTGGAAGGTTTGGGTCAGAGGCTCTATTTCTCTGATAACAAACCTTAACAGGCATAAAGCAGCATCAGAATTCCCTGATAAAGGTCACGTTTTAGAAATAAAATACAGAAAAAATAGCAGGAAAAAGTGAAGGAGTGTATGGATGCAAAAACTTACGAAAAAGTCAAAACCTTGTTACTGATGATCTGTACTGACCAAGACAGAAGGATGGTTTCCAAGGGAGATATTAAAGGTCTTCTGTTGGACTCTCCCTGAAAGCTTGATGTCTAGCAGTCATGTCGGCAAGACAGGTTGTGATGTAGAAGTCAGCTCTGCATCATTTCCATAAAGACAGCAACGGACTGGGTGCTTCTGGGTGAAACCAGAAGTGCCTGTCTAAATTCCAGCATGGTGTGTTCCACTTAACCCACAACCAACAATACATTTTCCTTATGTTTGGATTGTTGGGACCAGGATATAATTTTAAAAGTTGCTCAGAGAGAAGCAGACAAGCGTTGGCACACTCACCCTCTGTTCTATGGCTAGGCAGTCAGGTCGGCAGTGAACAGGTCTAATACATCAGGTTTTATGCCCCTTCCTCTGCAGCCACGTGAGGAGGACAGGCAGCGGACTGGTCACCGTGTGAAGCACTTTGTTGGCAAGGAAGCTGCTAAGATGCACATGCACGGACGTGAATAAAAAGAGCATTTCCTTACCTTGCCTTGCACCACTGAATGCACGGGTGGGTTGGTTCTTGAGTGGGGGAGCAGAAACATCATGGACCTCTTGTTGCTTTGTTCACAGGTGTCTCTGTAAGGCTGGAGATACTGATTATTATGAATGAGATCTGGATCTCTTGGCCTTAACAGAAGTCTCATTGTAGAGCCACATGCTTTCTGTAAGGATGCTTCAAATGATAAGGGCTACAGTCTGAAGATACTGCTTTTGTGAATCAAGGTGACTGGTGATTTTGTCAGCCTTATGTAAAAATATGTATCCAAGACAGCTGTAGCTGCAGATCCACTGACAGAGGAATGAGGAGATCAGGAGTTTTTGCTCTTTGGCATAGATAGCATAGATGTTGCACAGAGATACTGGTTCTTGGATTACATGGGAATAACAGTGCAGAAAAATCATATATCCATTACTTTTAGGGAGCAGATTTTTAGCTTTATTCTCCACCTAAGCCCGTAGAAGGAATAAGTGTATGTCTTCCAGTGAATCCTTTAGGAGCTAAAAGCATTAAATGGTATTAAGCTTCTCCAACTCAGTTTGAAGCCAGAGTACAACAGATTAGAAGCCACTAATTAGTCCCTGCTGTCCCTGCTCCTCAGTTTTACTAAGTAGTCTCAGCTGCTATGGAGGATCTGGACTTTTCTGCTCACAAGTGAAGGATGTTCTCAAGGACCATGCTGCTGAAGGCACAAAGCATCAATTGCACCAAGCCATGTAGCCTAAGAGCTATGTTTAGATGGGTGAAGCCACTATGGTTTGAATGACATCTGCAAATGTCATTAAAATGTTACTTTTCAGCCAATCTGGTGATTCTAACAAGAGGGTCCCCAGTGCAGAGACACAGCATTAGTGAGCTGCCAGTGCAATTCCCAGCCCCACGCACTGTGCTGAAACCACATCTGCAGCAATGACACCAGACTTGGACGGCTTGGTGCAGAAAGTTATGGCCAGCTCTGGTCTCTGCAGAGAGGAAAAGGGAAGGGTTTAGAGTGACTTTGCACCTGTGAAACAATGTGCTGCTATTACAATGCCCAGCACCAGCCAGCCTTTGCTCCAGGGAGGCCTGGAGTGCTTTAGAAAGCTTTTTGTAACAGCTATGGTCGCTATAAACACAAACAGAGAAAGCAGCTATTAAAAGATTTTTGAAAGGCTCTCTGTTGGTTCCTGCTCTCTCTAGCTGCCTTTGGAAAGGTTAAGGATGCAGTGAATGCCAAATGACAAGCTTTGCAGTCCTCAACACTCTTGAGACCTGAAAGAAATCTGCTGGTAATTGTTTTAAGCTAATGATTCCCTGCAGGTTGATTGGTGCTTATGTGCCGAGGGGTGAGAGGCTGTAGTTACAGAAGTTATGAAAACAAATTGCCTCTGTGTTAGGGAATGCCAAGCAGCCTACTCAGTCTAACCCACTTCTACATTTTTTATTTTAAGGTCTGTTTGCAAACTCTGAGTTTGGGCTCTATGATTAAATAACCCCCTGCTAGGATTTACTGGGATAAATCCTTGAACTGCAGGAGGGCATTGATAGCAGGATACTGTCTCTCATAGTTAAATTAAGGGGGACTTCAATGTGTTGCATTTAATGCAAATCACATTGGCTATTCTTGGGAACTTCCTTCTCTTGGAAAAATAGAAAAAAAGATGATCTTTTCAACAGATGGGAGTTGTGTTTAGTCCCCGTCTGTGACTAATCAATTGCTCCTCCACGGTATTAGGCTTGGGTTGGAGCTGGAAAATCACCTGGTCTCCAGAAAAGCCAGCAAGGAGACTTCATTCTGGGGCAGGATTCTCCAAAGGACTTGGATACACGGGTCCTGTCTGCATGGATCTGTAGGAGCCAGAGCACAAAATGTGGTTCCCAAACACACCAGCTCAGTAACTGCCTAATTCTGGAGACAACTGAGGTCCCTGGGGAAAGGTGCAAGAAAGGCAAATGCCTGCTGGAACTTAGTATTGGGTGCTAAAACCAGAAAGGACGCCCAACCCTGTTGTGCAGTGTCTTTGCAGAGCATTAACCATGTGTGCCTGCCTGGACAGCAGTGCTGGCAGACACAGGCAGGTTGGAGGCTGCCAGCTTTGAGCTACCTGGCACAGAGGGCCAGGCACTGCCTATAGCTGTCCAGTAGGATAAGCTGAACCAGGATGTCCTAACCCTAAAATTCTGAGGTTAAGATGTTTTGCTTAGGGTGCAGCCCAGAGTAGTGTCTTCAAGTGAAGGTGGGTGAGATGTAGACCATTCCCCTGTGTTGGGTTGCCTCTTGGCTGCCTTGCGCAGTGAGCCACAGTCACACAGCGTGCCACCAAACAGTGCTGCCCCTCAGCACCGTGTCTCCTGCAGGCTCCTCGCTGGTTCACCAGGGAAGCTGGGGCCAGGAGCCCTGCAGCAGCACCAGGCTCTCAGCTGAGATGCCTGCTGTACAGTGAGCACAGTGAGACTGTCACCTCCTGGGGCAATCCAGTTCGTTGGAGGCAGAAAGCTGAACTGGCTCCTGATTTAGAGTTGGTTTTAAACAGGTATGTGTGAATAAAAGTGAGGTCTGAAAGAAGACGGGGGATCCTCTGATAGGGGAGTGTTCTTTAGAGCATTGTACAGAGAGGTAAGCTTAGCAGCCCACCCAGACCAGGCAGAGAAGAAGAAAACTGCTCCAGGGAAGGAAATCCCACACCCCCACACAGCCTAATGACCAGCAGTGCACTGGGCAGAAGGTGCTTTGCAGGAGCACCTTTGCCAGAGAGACCAGGTCCTGCCTAAAGGAAGGCATTAGGTTGGGAAGTCTAATTCAATGACAAATCCTGCGCTTATGTGGCCACCTGCCCTCAGCTGAGCAGAACTCACCTCAATGTTAGTAATGGGGACATACCCAGTTAACTCCAGAAGGCAGAGTGGGAGCAGGTGGACCTGCAGGAGATCCAACACCAGAAGGTCAGGCAGGCTAGCAAAGGAGCAAGGTGAGCTGCACAAGAAACTCCACTTGTTCACAGTAGCAGGCCCGGGGAGATGGCGTTGGGGCTGTGAGTCCTGTAAGCCAGCTACTGGGGTGAGGACTAGACCTGGGACTGCGCAGCACCCGCTGCAGCAGGTATAAAGGGAGATGCTCTGCTGTCTTGGTACATATGTGGAAGTAGATGCCCAAAAAGTATGAAGTGAATGTAAAAAGACTCAGGTCTTATCTCTGACCACGGCTTGTCCTCTTCACCCCCTGTACCAACATGAGGAAAATGTGTGATTTCAACCTTTAAGGGTCAGTACTGGCCATTTTCAGCTTGCTGGGGAGCTATCGGGGAGCTGGCAAGCTGGGCAGAAAAGGACAGATTTGGATTTTCCTCTAACTCTCCCTGCAGAGCTTAGAGGAAAAGTTCCTCACGGACCTTCCGTCCCTGCTGCAGCCCAGGTGACCATGGCAGGGATTGCCCAGCAAGTGTCCAATGCACGTTGTGGCAAACCTGCATAGAAAGCCCTCTGCAGCAGACCTGTCTGCTTGACATCCGCTATGGGATGCCACTGCAGGGACTGATGGGGTAAATGTATAGTAGTGGACTTGGTTCAAGCATTCATGTGCCTGTGCCATCCAACATTCAAAGGCAAAAGAGGTCCAAGCGCTCTCCATTGACCACATAAAACTCACACCCGAGAATGGGCAACTGTCCAACCTACCTACATGGAAGGTGATTTGGGCCTCAAACACAGCATTAGGTCCAGGCTTGGCAGGCAATATAGACGTAATACCTAAAATTCCAGCTTCATTTTGTCAGTCTTATTTTTGATGTTCCATCAGTAGAAGTGCTATTCCCATTATTATTTCTAACATTACGTTTTTCATCTCCACCAGCCCATAGTGATATTCTAAAACAGTAGCACAAGCCCTGGATTTTTTCCATCATGTGCAGGCATTCTGTAAACGCCTCAGCAAATAGGACACAAGCTTCTCTGGGAACCTGTGCATTTTATGTAAGATGAGTATGTGATCATTTTGAACTCAAAGGCTATTTTTGTGATGTGGGGGAGAGAAAGGCAGTTAGAGCTGAGAGCCTGGATGATTTCAGAGGCATGCTCACCAAGGGAGGTGAACTTTTCCCCTCTCTGGAGCTTGAGTCTTTCAGTGCAATCACTGCTACGTTTTCCGATGAAGCCAGCTTTGGGGAAATATTTATTATTATCTGCCGAGGGAAGAGACATGCATGAGATGATACCTACAAACAAGAACACATTCTTTTCCTGAAGAATTTAAACTGATCAGAGTGGGAAGCAAAGTCTTGAACACAGTATTATTATTCAATCTGTCCATATGAAACCTGCTTTTTCAGAATCAGCAGGACCTTCACAAATCTCGTAATAGGCAACTGTTGCTTAAAATAGTGTAACACAGACCAACAAGCCAATTGAAGGCAAGAACAGTAGATTGCCTACACATTCATGGTTTTCTTCAAAAATTACCAGTTGATTACACCCCTCTCTGAGAAATATTCCTACCTATTGCAATACCCTGTTCAGCTATATCTAGCTGTAAGCTTCCAAGTCAAATAAGCTAGTAAGTGTATACACATTTATGTTTCTCTTGGTAATCATGACCTTTCCGTAGTATTCTGCAGGCAAATGCTCTAGCTGTCAGTGATATAATACAGATGCAAGTTTCTCTGTCAAATAAAGCTGTGCACTAGACATGCAATCTCATTGCTCTTGAAATAAAATCAACATGGAAATATTTTTATTTCTACAGTAACTTAAATTAGCAGAAAAATTGCAACTGACTATAATCCCCAAGCAACTAAATGGTATGCATTTTGGAACTCGCTTCTCTAATAAATTGACTACTACAATCAATATGGTCTGCATCATCGTCATGAAAAGAGTGCTTTCTTCCCATCCGTACAATAAGGCACATAATTACCTCTGCAGGCCAAGAAATCCTTCAGCAAATATACAAACAAAGAAATATAACAACAGAGGCTCACAACAAACATCTGAACAATTTCTATCAGTGATGTTTTTGATGGTATCTGTCACCTCATTTTAGGTTTCATTAAGTGATATGTATCACTGGCCAATCAAAACTTACAGTTATTCATTCCAAGAACATTTCTCTGCCTATTACACTTGTTAGGAGATGAGGCAATTTTTTTAGCCACGCAGTTCATAGATGCAGGGGATTTTTAAGCCCAGAAGGGACTACCAACTAAGCCCGACCTCCTGTGTATCTCCAGTTTTTCAATTACTTCCCATTGCTTCTGAGTCCAACAACTAGTTTTTTACTAAAATTTAGCTTGCAGAAAGGCATTCTGACTTGAACAGGGGACATTATGAGAAAATTATGGAAAATCCATCCCTTCCAATTTTTTTCCCAGTGGTTAATTGTTCTCACTGCTAAGGATCTGTGCTTTATTTCCAATGTGAATTCATTTGGCTTCATCTCCCACCCATGGTTCTCGTTATGCTTTTCTCCATGAAAACAAAATGCCCCTTCAAATCACTTATTTTCTCCTATTAACGTGCTTGCAAATTAGTTCTTTGTCTTCTTTCTTTAAACCAGGCTGATCTCTTTAAGTCTCCCAATGCAAGGAATTTTCTGTGTCCCTCCAATATTTTGATGTCTCTTTGCATCTTCTTCAGTTTCCCAGGAGCCTTCTAAAAAACTTGAGAAAGAAAATGCTGATGATACACAGTACTGTGGTTTCAGTGCCCATACTCAGCGGCAGACTTCAGTTAGTTTTGCTCACCATCAAGTCCTCTACAATATTGCACTGGGAATTTCTAGTAAGGTATTGGTTTACTGGGACTGAGTCACTCATCCCAAGCTAGGATCCTCTCTGCAAAGATTTGGTTTCCATTCCTTGTTCAGCAATACATAACGTAGAATTTACCTATATTAAAGGGTATTTAGATAGAACAAGCGCAGACTCTCAGTCTTGCATAACTGTCCAGCCCACACAATTATTTACCTTTTTGTTATCAAATATCTTATTAGCAATGATTTTATGCTTCCAGATCACTGGTGAAGATATCAAACAGTACCAGGCTCAGCACCCGGCCTGACAGAGCCTTAATAAAGCCAGCCTGATTTGATGATGGCTGTCACTGTGATATGTCAGTTCCTCATCAGCTTAGTGTTCAATTCATTGATATTTTCTAATGCTGTCATCAGAGCATTGTGTAACACTAGATCTAGTACCTTGTCAAGGTGGAAGTGTATTATTTATACAGATTGCCTTTCCCAACTGAAGTTGTGAGGAAAAATAAAGTGGGGTTGTTGGAAAAGAACTGCTCTTTACCTATGCATAGTTGTGAACTTGCTGAATAAACCGTGATCAGATCTAGAAAACGAAACATCCCCTCACTCTGTAGAGAGAATAACTGCTCAGTGTGTATCGTGGTGGTGTGGTCCCAGCCATGAACTCACGGCCACCAGCAGTTCCCAGAGCCTGCTGAGGGCTCGGCTTCTCCCTCCACGGCCCGTCTGAGAGCAGCTGTGCCCGCCGTCATGCTCCTGCTGTTTGTCCCACCCCACTTCAGCAGGCTGGAGAGATGGCGCCGCTGGGGAGGAGGCTTTTATTTACA
Source organism: Fulmarus glacialis (assembly GCF_000690835.1). Classification (NCBI taxonomy): domain Eukaryota; kingdom Metazoa; phylum Chordata; class Aves; order Procellariiformes; family Procellariidae; genus Fulmarus; species Fulmarus glacialis. Next base: position 28,831 of record NW_009229930.1, read on the forward strand.
TTCATTTCAGTTTAAGAAGAGGAAGCAAAATGGGGTCTTAGGCCAGCCTAGTGTTGTCCTCCAAGGGTCTGTTTAGCCCCGGGATGGTACTTTCTCATCAGTGTTTGCCTTTTGTGAAAGTCACTGTGAGTCTCCCCTGTGAAATGCCCTCTCCTCCCCCAGGAGCCAGGGAGCCTTAGACGGGCTACGGTAGCCCCACATGTGTCCATTTGGTGACCTTCTCCATCCTTCCATAATGATCCTCTGCAATTGGAAAAACCGCATCTGGCTACATAAGCCAGCTTTGGGTTAACTTCAGAGTGCCAGAGCAGCTCTGATAGCACCAGTGGATCTGGAATTTGCTGTGTAGCACTTGGCTGGCAATTGCAACAAACTTTTGAGTGGCCAAAAAAAAAAAGCATGTGGATTGCAAACCATGTGAAGACCCTTTTCTTCCCTTTGCAACTTCTCCCCCAGATTTAATGTTTTTTCCTTGATGGCAGGGCTCTGCTCTTTTCCTTTGTAACTGAAGAAGCTTATTGCTAGTTTGTGGGTTTCTGAATAAGTGTCACCCTTTATTGCTCATGTGCAGCAATGATATTAAAAATAAACCAGCCAGTTGTCATAGATCAGGAACATGCATATGAATTAGAAACAGACAGTAAGCAATATCTGGGAAAATCCATATCATCAAAAGCTTAGAGTGTTGTAGTCTAGTTCAGTTAGGTCACAGGTGAAGCTTTTTGGAAATAGGATCAATAAATAGGTTTGTATGAACTGTGAGTGTATTTTTAGTGAAACAAATTTTAACTCGGATTTAACCATTTTCCTGTAGAATCTGAAGCCTGAGCCCCGCTACGCTGAGTTACTGCGGGAAAGGCAGGAGAAGAAATTGAGCAGAAATGAGCTATAAACAGAAATGAAACTAACTTGATTATTCTAAGTCCCAAGCCTGAACATAAAATGGGTGCCATTAAAATATGGAAATTTTACACCATGGTCATTTATCTTTCTCTTGGCAAAGTCTGAGGAATTCAAAATATTCCCCCCTCATACAAAGTTCAAAAGAACTGATGCTGACAGTGAATATTCAGCACTGAATGCCATCTTCTGCAGAGGATGAAAAGCCCTCATGATGACAATACAGGCTATTTATATATGTATAAAGCAATGTGGTACCTCTACTGAGAGCTCAGCTCTGTGCAGAAGGCCTCTGGTGCTGAGAGCTTTTCTTCAACTGGGAATGTGATGTGAGGGCTGTGGGAGAGGCTTGGAGGGGTTGCAACCGGATCTAACCTGATGTAAATGCATCTTACTGGTTTGCATCTATCTGCATCTATCTGCTCAAATGAGTTGTGCAACCCATAAAGTGAAGGTTTGTTTTCCTCATCCATATGACAACCAGCTTGCCAAGGCAAGTTATCTACTAATATAATAAATGCTTAGAATACAGGGCAGTTGGTGACCAGACGGTGATTCTGTGAGTTGCTCCGTATTCTGGGCTAGTGGCAAAGTTACTCTCTGCCATGGAAAAACTCAACGTATGGGATAGTGCTGCCAACACTGATTTTAACACAATTTTCATCATATTTCTGGTTTTTTGTTTTTGTTTTTGTTTTTGTTTTTTTCTTAGAGCTGCAGAGAAAAGTAATTGAGTGAGAATCTTGGGTTTTATTTGAAAAAGGAAGGACAGTAGAGGAAAAACTCACACGTGATGCACGGCATCTTAATGCCTCAGAAGACAGACCAAAAAGAAAACACAAACAACCAGTGAAGGGATTGATTGATTTGCTAAAAATCACCCACTTACTTAAACTAATTTCATGATTTCTATTTTGTAGGGATATCTCCTGCGTGTTTGACAGCTTTGGGCAATTCAGATGCTGCAGCAAGAAACCAAATGGAAAGCAACAGGGGAACCTACATGACAATGGGCATTCCTACCAGCCCAGGTAAAAGAGCAGTTTGGCTGTGTTTGCATACTGTTTTTAAGCTAGCATCTGTGTTTATGGACACTTGGGGAGCAGCTCCACACCAGCTGGATGCAGGCCAGGGTGCGGCTGCTTCAGCTGCGGCCCTGGCTGGAGAGCCAAACCCAGCTCCTCCTTGCGCTGGCCCTGGTGCACGTGTGGTGTGCTGGGGGCTTGTGTAAGACCTTGGGGCTTGAAAAATGTGAGATTGGGAAAGGGCTGAGGGGACAGGCTGGGGTTACAGAGTCTCTTGGGGATTTCCTTGCATGTAAAAGGCCAGAGACTCCTTGCCAGCTTGCCTGACTCTGCAGAGCTGCTCCTGAAGGATGAGCTTGGGCAGAGGGCACCAGCCCCCTCCACCAGCAGTGGGCCATGAGCGGTACGTCTGGTCTGTGGGAAACATGAGTTTCTTGAGCCACAACTAGTGACTGTACTGGGTCTCCCTGTGACAGCTGGTGGTGGTCCTGCCTGCCTCTTGGGCACATTGCTATACCTCTAGTGCCCATCTCCACAGCCCCTGGACTGCACGGTCCTGCTGGGGCCAGAGAGGATGCTTGCCTGTGACGAGGGGAAAGTGGGGCTGCTGGGTGAGTGTTCCCCCTTTTCCACTCAGGAGGCACAGAGACACCGGCTGTGGGATCCCTCTTCAGGCATGAAATGTGGCAAGGGAAAGGGATGGCTACAAACAGGCCTCAGCCAGTTTGGGTAAGGAAATGAACTCATGGTCAGTAATAATATCAAAAGGACAGTAGAAAAATTACAGCTGCGAGCCTGGAATACAACACAAACACAAAATAAACCTTAAAAGCCCCCAGAGAGAACTGCAGAGGTGCCTCCACCCTTTTTGGTTGTCAGCAAACTTCTCAATGGCAAAGGGAGTGGAAGGCATCGAAATGCACTCAAAACTCTGCATCCCTCCAGGCTCGTAACGTATGCACCTCGTAACTCAAGAAACGCAGGCACCAGCTCAACGGGCAGACAACATTTTTTAACCTCTTTCTATATCATCTTTTTTTTCCAATAGGAGAAAAGAGGCAATTGGACTCATATATTACTAGGGTTCATTAATTTGTCTCCTCAAATGGCAAGATGATTCACAAACTCATACTCAGTTGTTTTCCAAGTGGAATAATAGATTTAAAATTTTCCTTTCACAAACAAAATTCATGGGGCCAAAATTTGACAGTTGCTGCTGGCGAGTCTCTTCCAATGAAAATAGGTGTCCTTCACATGCCGAAACCCTGTGCAGAGCCAGAGCCTGTAAGCAGAGTGCCTTGTGCTTCTAAGTCTTTCTGAACAGGGGCCGAGATCACTAAATCTGTAACATAAGGACCATGTTCTGAATTACAGCACAGTGAATAATTGGCAGCAACTGACTTGCCTAGTGAACGTTACTGGCCTTCCAAGTAGACTTGCCCCAACGTTCCTAAATGTGTTCAATGTGAGCTGCTCATGCACAGATGTCTGTGCATTGCTCTGGCTTTGCCTGCTCGGTTGGAAGCAATTAATGATGTTAGTGTTTGATGCTCAAAATTCAGGCTGTAGAAGTCTCAGGAGTTCCTTTCCTCCCTCAGAGCGAATGGTTTGTGTTGTTTCAGAGCCCCAGTTAAAGGAAGCATTCAAGCATGTGCTGATGGATGGACGGGGCCTGAAGCAGGCTTCCAGGGTAGATGTGCGCAAAGCAGAGTTTGTTTTTTCCTGTAGCATTTGCTGACGTTGCCCCATCCTGGCTCACAAGCCTGCAAGTACACTCATCAGCCAAACTCAGTGCTCCAGGCAACTTCGTTACCAAATTTGCCAAAGATTCATGTTCCAAAAATTGCATCTTTCAGTTCTGAATAAAGGATGTTTATAGTCCTCATTACTGTGTAATAGTGTGAAAAATGTATAAAACATGTCAGTGCTGTCTTTAAGTCTTTGTTTTTGACAAGTGGAGCTCATTTGAGACTCTAAATGCTCAGAAGTCCATGGACAGACTCCTGACTCCCCACTCAAACAAGCTTCGAATCAAGATCTGCGTGTCTTGGACTACATCTCCACTGTCTTGTAAAGGCAGTCTCAGGACCCCCATCAAGAGGGGCTGCGCCAGCCACGCTTGCTCCTACCCGCTTTGGCATGATCAGATGTACAGCCCGCACACACGCTCCAGGGGACATGGGAATACGTGTCCAAACACCGCCACACGATGACCTGCCAACAGGCAGTCTTGCAGAAGCAACCGGCCAGTGGTCGCCACAGCGGCCAAGTGACTCAGAGATGCAGGGGCTGCTGAGCCCATCATCCTTCAGAGCTATGTAGACATAGACTATGAGATAAAAGCCAAAATTGCGGGGAAGACAGATGAGGATTTGAGCCCACAGTCTACTGAGAATGTAGCAAAGCACTTAAGCAAAGCAACAGTCCAGCAAAGCACTTAGCATGCACTTAACTTTAAGCCTGTAAGCAATTAATTTTTGAGTATTCATAACTATAAGGAATCAAAAGAAGAAAAGCTGTCCTATATTACATTGGTGAGCAGATTCATAAGCCTGCAGTATAATGTTGTGAGGATGGCCACATATTTTCCTTCCTTATTGAGTGAAATGAGACCTTCCAAAGCTTTAAAAATGTCCTGTTGATAATTATTAGATTGATTAGTAGTTACTGAGAAGGCAAGTAAAATTACGATTGGATCTTTATTCCTCAACATCTGCCAGGTAAACAGCCACTCTCCTTCCCCAGTGCTCTTACCAACGCTCCCTTGTAATACTGCTTACCACGAGTCTATTAATGTATAATACTGAAAGAAACTCCAGCACTGTGCAGTGTACGATCCATCCTTGTATATTTAAGCTGTGTGAGTCACAGTGCATCTAGAGATCTCCTTCCATGTAAGTGTGATCTATTTACAAGCATGCGTAGGTTTTCAGAGTTTCACAATAGCTGGCAGAAGAGCATAATTTATCTAAAAACTCTCATTTTGTTCTGGCCTATTTGCTAGTCGTGTGAGTATAGCTTTTTTTTTTTTTGAAAATACAGCATCTGACTCCAAATTCAAAGTAAAACTTTGATCCTGCTCTATCTGAGCTGCTTCGTTTTCAAGAAACTCTCCTGTCCGGCCTTTGACATTCAACACCAGGTGTTTTAATGCAGAATAAACATGAATTTCATCCTTGTGTTTCTTGTAGAACCTGGTATCTCCATGTACTGTGCATATTTCAGAAGTCGAGGACATTCAGGCAAATAAAAGCCACTGGATTGTGCCTAACACAAAGCTGGTACACAATATAACTTTTACGAGCCTCACAAGATTAATTTAGACTCAGAAATCTTTATTATCCTCATTCCTTTGTTGAAAGTAATAACCGAAACCACAAACTACCATCAGAAGAACCACCCAAGCAGTGAGTTGGTCACTGGCAGATCTTTTATATTAGACCACTGGGGCTAAATTCCATTTGCCTTTCTGTGCCTGATGTTCCTATTGACTAGCTCCAGGCAGCTGCCTGCTTACTGCCTTATTTAGGTCCAATGAATCACTCTCTGAGGCTCCCCCACTGCCATAAGGAGATAGGTGAAATTTAGGCTACAGGTTTTTCTACACCTACTCAAAGATGAGGATGATTTCAGTGCAGCTGTGCGTGAGTGTGGGGCTAGGTCCACACAGCTGCTGGCTCCCTTTTCACTGACCTGTTTGCACCTACCCTTTCTTGCAGTTTCTCCATCTGTGTGTCGTAACAGTGATGTTCTCTTGGATAACAATAGCAGGTGAAGGCCTGCCTCTTCACCTTTTCCTCCTGATTTGTATCAGATTGTGTAAAGCAATGAGCTAAATTAGGAATATGGAAGTTCTAGGGGTATATGGAAATAAAAAGGATTTGTGTTGCTTTGTGAAACATTTTGAGATGTGTTGTTGGAGCATGCTATATACAAGCTAGGTGCTATTATCATTACCAATAACTGTCAATTCAGCCCAGAAAATAAATTCAACAAATGTAGCACTGTGCAGAAAAATGGAGCTCTCACTTTTCAAGGCTTTGCAGATCACATTTGCATTCATAAGAGGTGCTCCCAGAATATAAGTGCCCCATAGATTGAGACTAGCATTAGGTAAAGAATAACAAAATAAAGAACTGCGATGGAGCATCACCAGTCATCTCTATGCGCAGTAGTGGACAGTCTGTAAGGTGCGGCTCAGGTATAGTCACTGATTATTTACACCAGGTACCTGACTGGACACACAGGGTGCTGCTTAGACCCCATTTCTGGGTGTATTTCTGGGGTGTAGGAGGATGCAGCAATCATTTGTAGGCAGCTCTTGTCCAAGTACAGAAGGGGGACACAGCTTAGGTGTGTACCTGGACCAAGATGCTCAAAAACACTCACAAGTCCAGGAGTTCACATGCAACTTGTGTAATTTTTTTATCAAAAGAAGCAATTTCTGCCCTGGGGTGCATACTCGCACCTCATACTTTGGAGTTTGCTCTGTGTATCTGATAGCAGAATTTAAAAGCAGCACAAATTTGCCAAATGAGAAACCATAAAGAATCCCTCTCCTGGGGCAGCAGCCTCAAAAATCCCATGAAACAGCTCTGTGAAAGCCTCCTGCAGCCAACTTTGCAGATAGTTCCTCTCTGTGGTTTCAGGCAAGTAAGAGCTGTGCAATTCTCACCCTGTTGAATTAAATAGCAAATACCTCAATGACTAAGTTCAGCCAAGATTTCACCCAGGAATTTAAGTGCTACAGCACTATAGCTTCCTTTCCTGACAACCGGGAGAGATGGACAACAGCTTGTTTGGGCATATTTAAAAACAAACTGTTGAAAGGGAATATAAGAGTGTTGCTAAGACCCTTCGGGCATGTTCCTTATTTGTGCTATAAAACGTGACACAGAAAAGCAGGAGGATTTGTTGCTGAAGGTTAATGCTCTTTCCTTCATACCCAGCAACAGCACCGTGCTGTACTGCTTGGAGGAGCTGCCCCAGGGAGTACCTTGGTCATATTTTGCCAGGAATAGGAAGGCTGATTTCACTGCTGCTGTTGGAATTGCTCCCTCCCTGCATGCTGTTGAATCATTTGTGCTGAAGAGGATGTATACTTGGGGTATGCCTCCTCTTGTACAGAGATGTCTTGCTTTTTGGTAAGGTTCACATGTGCCACATGACAGGTACTTACAATTGGGGGTAAAGTGACCCGGAGCCTCTATTCAGGTTCTTCCTGCAAACCATATTTCTAGCTGATCTGCTTGAGCACTTCGTCAGGAAGATGAAACTGTTCCATAGTTTGTTTCCCTGATATTTTTCAGAGAGTCTCTGTGAAAGTTTCTGAGACTGAGAGTGTTTCTCAGACAGGACAGAGCTTACCTGCATACAGACCTTCATAGTTGTTGGTGGTGCTACCTCCTCTCGGTTGTGAAGAAATGCCTTGGTTAGAGTTGGGATGAAAGAAAATTCCCTCTCTTTCTCGTGAGCACATGCGACCCTGGAGAGTGAGATTTAACCACAGGAATTAGGAAAGGATTTACTGAGGCTGCCTTGTTCAGCTTAGAGGCATGTCACTGGGACAACTCCATGGCTAAGGTATTGGAGTGACTGCAGCAAGGCCATCACATTCAAGTGATACTGAACAGAGGAAACATCGGCAGGGCTATGGTGTCCCGGCTCAATTTATGTACCGCAGTCAATCCTGGGGCTATGCAGACACATGTCTGGTTTCTCTAAAGAATGTACCCAGGCCAGACCTCCTCAGGCCCCAGCTAGGTGAGAACATTGTTATATCTGAATCTTGAGCAAAACTTGATAAAGAACCTTGAATCTTTTCCTTTGCCACGCCACTTTTAAAATAGATCTTACCAGGTAGATGCGTGCAGACACGTTTTTTACTATTGAGGAGAATTTAACATTGGAGCAATTTATTTAGAGATGTGTCTCTCTTGGTCAAGTCTGTATATGGATGTGTTCAACAGTAAGTTTGAGACACGGCACAGAGATCAGGCCCTGAGATTTTCTGTGTCACGTGAGATCCAGCTACATGATTTTCAAGTGTCCTTCCATCCTTAGACTCTACATCTATGTCTTCCTTGGCCCAGAGAGAAAAAAGGCTTGAACACGTGAATGGCATGCCTGTTGGCATGTACACACTGTGGATAAAGTGGGTTGGGGCCCGAGAGAGACAGAACCCTTTATATTTCTGTGCTTGACTTGATTTTTTATATATTTTCCTTGTATGTTATATACTTCCCTTTTCCCTCTCCTGTGCTCTCATTGCACACCAAAAAGTGCTTTTCCTTACTTTCTTTGATTTTGAGAATCTTTGTATGGACATGAAAATTTTGTAATACTTGGGTAAGTTTTGGGTCATTCTTGCAAAAAGATAGATCTAGTCCAAATCTACTCATTTCCATTCAGATAGCCGAGCATGTAATTCTTATGAGTAAGATTCAAATGCAGCTCATAATAAGATTGCATGTGTGCCAGGGAACGGGATGATCTCCCTTAGGTGGCCTCTTTAGTTTGGACTAGATTCCCCATTTTAGTACTGCGAGTCATTTTAACATGTGAGTTTTGTTGTGTCATTAGAGGTGGTCCAAAACCAGAGTGTCTGATGTGAGAAAAATTTGTAAAATATTGGCTTGGGCCAAATTGGCCTGAAAACTTTTTTCCTGTCTTCCCTACTTACATTCAGGAGCTGCAGCAGTCCCACCCTCCTATCCTGCCCTGCAGACAGAAAGGCTGGGGCTTGTCTCAGTCCTCCCAGGACTTGGCTCTGCAGCTGGGAATCAGGCAGCTCCACCTGAGGCTCTTGCGGGATGCCAGCATCCCTGCCCTAACCTAGGGAGCCAAGACCTAGTCAGAGCCAGAGCTTGCAAGCTTGTCACTTTTTGGAGTCGTTGGGTCTCCAGACTCAGGGCGTGCTGCCTGGCATCCCTCCCCCAGGCCTGCAGACCGGGGCTGGCTGCCAGAGGCCCTGACTCCGGGGCTACCCTGCCTACGAGCAGAAGTCCCGACTGCCAAGAGCCTATGGCAGACCTGGCCAGCTGGGCTGGCCTGGCGTCACGGACGCAGAGAGGGGCGCTGGTTTTACGTATGCTGCCCAGAATCCAGGCAGGGTTGTGCTTATTTAATTTAGTGAAAGCTTGAATGAACAAGAGATTTTTCAAACAAAAACATTGCAGGAGTAGAAACAAAAGGTTTTCCCATTAAGTGTAGCTTTGTCAGGAAAATTCCTTGCCATGTTTCCTATGACTACAGGTAGCCTCTAGAGCTAGCAAGGAGCTTCTTTTCAAAGAATGCAGATAGAGTCTAAGATATGAAGCAATGAGCCCTCCTCACTGGTGTTTCCTATTAGCCACTACAGCAATCTGTATTACCTTTCTCACCTCCCACAGATTTCTGAAAGATAAACTAATCCCATCATGATGAGGCCTGACCAGTCCAGACCAGATGCCCTTAAGAGCCAGGAGTGGGTCTAAGGGTCCCTTCTGATCCTGAAAGGTTTGTAGTTGTGCTAATCTTCAAAGAAGCGACGCGAAATTCATGGTGGGGACGACAAGCCACAAGAGTCGATATTTTAAAAAAATGTATCATTTGCCAGGACTGCCAACTGCTGGCCAGACACCGAATTAGCTGCCTTCCTCAAACAGAGATGTCCCCCATCTGCCGAATAAACGCTCCTTAGTGCACATTTTCACAGCTGAGGTTTGAACCAAGAGCCTTGTGGTCTGCAGACAGCAGCTCCACAAAGGCAGCCAAAAAGTTTTTTGCTCTGGACTAGACAGGCAGGAAGTTAAAGCCTTTCTCAGCTGGAAGCATTCTTTGCCTATCTCACAACATCCCTTCCAATCATATAAAAATCTTTGAAGGAGAACATCTCCCTGCAATCCTTCACAGACCGAATCCACTCAGGAAGGCATATTTTTGGGAAGCAGCCAGCTTTGCTTGGTGGTCCTGGCTTTTGGCATCCACCAGGACTCAGTAGGGAAGAGAGAATAAATAAAATACTATTAAGAGGTACAACAATGTTACCAAATGGGATTGTGCCTTTCCCAATTAGAGTTGTTTTTCCTATCTCCATATGTTGCATATTACAGAGCCCTTTTGTTGGTAAACATATCCATGGCTCCCTGCAGGGGTGCCAGGGCCACTCACCAGCAACTTGGAGACTGAAATTGTGCATGAAGTCCGACATGCCATGCAAAGATGGTCTTGTTTCCATGTGTACTCTACTATAACACAGAGAGGCTCTGAGAAGCTGGAAGCTGCTGGCAGTTGGCACAAGGATGCTTCCACAGGTACCTCTCCCTAAAAAAAGGAGGAAGGTTGGGAATAGGCTTAGCGATTCTTGTTTCTTCGTATGGTGGATCCACAGTAACAATGAAGCAGCTAAAACATTTCCATTGCTCCCTTCTGTCTGGCAATCTCTGAGACCTTAGTAAGGACTACGGTAACATCACATTTGTAAGTCAGGCAACGTCATTGCAGTTTGTAGTTGAGATATGAAGAAGCAAAGTGATTTTTCCCAGCACTTAACACAGGAGCTGGTAACACGGGCTTAACAACTCACTGTGCATGAGCTGAGCTGTGTCTGTGTTTCTGCTCTCAGCCCACAGCAGATCCAAATTTGCTGTCTTTCTCTGTGGATCAAGTTGCTACCTAGCCTTTAGTGGCAGACTTAGAGGTTATAAACACACGTACAGACGGTTACCGTGGCTTAGCCGTTGCGTGATTATCTGCTATATCATGGTAACTCACTTTTGTGTCTAAGCTTTGAAATCACCTGGCATGTTGTTGGCAGAACAGGCAATAAAATTCCCAAGTCTGGGTCCTCGGGACTGTGCTTTAAGTACTGGCCTCTCAGTTCATTTAATGCTGCAGCAAACCAGGCACAACTTCATAGCAAAGCTTGAGCAGAAACCACAGGAGACTGAATTTTCTAGTGTAGGTACAGTATGGGCTTTGAAATAGGATGTTTCTGATTCCAGCTGTTATTTCGTTAGCCTTTCCTGGCTAACTGAGTAAAAGCTGATGGGCACCGGAAAACATCTTTGTTGCCTATTTCTCCATTAATTGCTCTGAATGTGTGTGATTCAAAAGTGATGTAAATCATCGTTGCCACCTCACTCTATTTATCTGTTTCTTCAGCAGGCTCTCATGGTAACCAGCAACTACTGTATTTAAAGAATGCACTGTACCACACCTACTCGGTACAGCGCTATGCTATGGAAGGGTGAGAGAAAGAGAGAAAGAAAGAAAGAGAAAGAGCTGGAGGTAAAAAAAAAAACAAACAAAAGAAGATGGAACCTCATGTCCTCTATCAGAAGAAGGGAAAGATTAGATTTATTTCTGGAGTGACTATGAATACCAGATCAGCTAACTGCAGTTTAGGAGGTCTTTCTATACAGTCTACCCAGTCCCAGTTATTTTAATTCTGTGTTGCCAGCTGGCCTCTGCAGAAATCTATTCAGGGTTCAATTCTAAACAGTAATGTTTGGGAAAAGTACAATCTAAAACAGACAGATCTGTATGTGTTTAGGTTTTGCTTTCTTTCCACTTTTAAATATTAAAAATTGACTCCAGCTGTGGGGTAAAGTAACGCCCAACCTATAAAGACACTGACAAATAAATCACAATGCAATTTGCTGTGCATTTTCTGAGGTCTAAACACCAGCTCTTGAAAGGAATTTTCCATTATTACATCTTGGGAAGATATCTGCACTATCAACAACTCATTTGACTTTTATACTTTTTAAAAGTCATCGCATTCCAGCAGGGCCAGGCCCTGCCATTACTTCTCTGGCACGTATCTCAGGAGTTAACTGAGCTATCTGATGTTACTTAGGACATATGCAAAGCTTCACTATCCCTATCTAGCAAGTTGTTAACCAGAATAGCTACCTTGTGTTTTTATAAACTACTTTTTACAAGGGTAAATCGCTGATCGACGGTTCAGCCCCCTCAGCCAATCAATTCTGTTTGGGTCCACTTCTTTGCTGTGTCAAGTTTAGGCAGCCTGAAGTTAAAGCTTTTATTACTGTTCATCTCAAAATCACTGAATAGCAGAAGGTTTCCCACTTCATCAGTGTGCAGCCCAGAGAAGTCAGGTTTAGCTTCTGAATTTTGATCTGGCTTACCCTGGCTCATTTTGTGGCCCTCAGCGATCACTCCTGCCTGTCCTATATTTCCTCCCCAGAAAGGGCTAAATATTTTGTGTTTGAGAAAGGAAGAAGACGATGGAAATTCCACCCTAAAGGCACGGCACTTCTTTTTTTCAGGGAGCAGCCATTAATCCACAGAGTCCCCTTCATCTGCACAGCCTGGGTAATAATCTAGAAATAGCTCCGATGTTGATATCATATTTTTAAAATTACAAATTAACTTGCAATTGAAAAAGCTGGCTTTGAACCAAAACCCCTTGAACTATCCTATTTCAATTATTTACAAAACATTAAAAAAAGAAAGTTTCTGGCCATTGCCCTGTTCCTGCCAAAAGTTGCAATGTAAACTTTTTTGTGGGGAAAAATAATTAAAGCAAAAATTCCTGACCAGCTCTGCTCTGCATGGCATTTCACTGGCGCTTACTTCAGATCTGCAAGTTGGTCTCCCCTTCAGAGCCGGCCTGCGGAAAGCCTGTCCTCACCGGGGAGGGGATTTAAGAGGTTCCTGCTGTTCCCTGCCTCCAGCTACGCTACTGCTGCCTCTATGGCATTGGCTCAGTGTTTTGTGTAGTTTTGTTCTGAACCAGATCAGTGAAAAATAAAAAGAAAAGGCTCTGCTAAAGTATGCTTTTGTTTCTACCGGATCAGTTCCCTGATCCAGGCAAAGTTTTGCATTTTCCTAATGAGGGCAATGGGAAAAAAAATGCTGGTGGAGATGCTTCGACCCTCCTGCACATCTGCCTGGTCACTGGAGGAACCCTAAAGTACAACTTCACTTTTAAAAGACATCAGTGGGCCCACAAACAGGTTGTTCTTGTCCCAACACTTTTGCCCTCCCTGTTCAAACACCCGCTCATAGGTTCACTCGTGGGCAGTGTCAGACCATTCTTCAGAGCATCACCCTCCCCACGTTCAGCTGAATGTTTTTGTTGGCGTTACTGGACCTTCTTGCCCTCAGGAGGAGTGCACTCAAGAGCTCCCCTTCACCTGGAAATCCAAAAAGGAGAAAAAAGGGCATGTTCTTAAGCTGAATAGAAACTACAACACAAGAATGAGGTAACTACGAGAAAGACTTAAAGGCCCCAAAGCTGTTGCCAGCAGCAAGAATTGCAAAGAAATCCAACCAAACCAAAAAGGTTTCAGTGAATACAGCTATTGTCGAAGGTGAAGAAATCCTACCAAAAAGGCTGGAAAATAAGAAGTTTTAAGCAGATGCAATTAATAGTAACAAGGGGACAGTGCCTTAGGGCAAAGCAGAGGGGAATATATGAAGTTTATTGTGGTGGGTTAGACATTTCATGCAGGAGGGCCTAATAAAACTTGGAAAGTCAAAGAATTATCAAAAGCAATCTCTGACCAGAAGCAATTGACTTTCAGTTGTGGCAATACTGCAGAGTAAAGATAGATAAAAGATAAAAATATCTGCCTTTAAAAGGGGTAAGGGGTGGAGAAAGGGTCTGGAAATTTATAACTTAGCTTTGCGATGATTTCAAGTTATTAAAATAAATGCATTTATTTAGGAGCACCTCGGTGGAAAAAATATGATAAGAAACAGGAAGGTGGAATTGTCAAAACCAGATCACATCAAAGTAATCTACTTTCCCTCTTTGAAAAGAAATGGACATCATGGAAAGGGGGAAGTAGATGTGATCTATCTTGACTTTAGTAAGATTTTTGACATTTTTCTGTATGACGTTCTCATGCAGAAACTCATCAGTCTGGTCTAGCTGAAACTGCTATGGGAAGGAGGCACAAATACTTGGAAAATGCAATTTAAAAGTTACTCGAAAAGTAGTTCTCAGGAATTTGCTGAAGAAGTTGCACACATGAGGTTTCATAGAAATCTGTCCTAGGCTTGGTACTGTTCCGTATTTTCATGAATGTCTTGAATGATGGAAGAGCAAACATGCTTGTGAAATTCACATATGACACCACGCTGGCAGGCTCTTTGGGGGCCAGGAGAAGAATCTAAAATGATCTTGATAAATTTAAGAAATGGTCTGAAAGCAATTAGGTGAAACTCAATAAAGGCAAATACAAAGTCCTAGACTCGGGAAGGGAAAAATCTATCACACAAAGACAAAATAAATGCAGGAATGTCTCTTTCTAAAAATACGGCAATTTTTGAAACAGAAAGGACTCAAAATTGCAGTCCAATTTTCATGAATCCTGAGGGCAATGAAAGTGTCAGGTAATGAATGGGCACTCCTCTAAGACTTTAGCCTTAACTTTTCACCTACACGAAAGATCACAGAAGCTCTCACATTTCCATTTCCTAAAAGACAGGAAGGAGGCAATAGGCTGGCTTTGTTCTCCCCCGGCGCTGGGACTCTTCCTTACTGTGCTAATGCTATAAGTTAAGGTGTATTTGGAAACCCCAGGAGGAAAGAATGAGGAAAAATATATGTCTTTTGTTTTCTTCATAAATATGTGTACGTCAATATCACTATCAAGACTCTCTCTATTTTCCTGGCTGATCATATCCTGCCTGGCCACATGGAGTTAAATCAAAGCAGGCTGTTAGCAGGAAATGAAACAATGTAAAGCCATAAGTAAGTATAAATGTATAAGGTCAGATCATGGAGAATACCAAGAGTCCCTGAGAAAGCGATGGGAATCGATCAGTGAGAAAATGGCTCTTTCCGTGGCTCTGAGTGCGCGCGAGGTTTGTTACCGGAGGCAGATTTTGTTTCCTGGTGGGGAGGCACGATGGCCACCACAAGAAATCTTTGTTGAACAACAGCTCTGTGATGGCTTATTCTGCCCCGATCCCAGCATGGGAGAGCAACAGGCCAGGAGGACGTTGGTGTGGAAAGCAATGTGGGCAGGGGCTTCTGGAAAGAGCTGCTGCAGGACGGGCAGCCACCCGGGGAGGGACAGGGGCTGCCTGCCCTCCGCCTGCGCGCGAGGAGGCAGGAGCCGGTGCTCTCACCCTCCTCTGCTGCTCTGCAGCCCTGCGAGGATGAAGAGATGAAGCTTCTTTTTAACGGTGTTAATGATCTCGACTCCCTCAGGTCTGTTTACAGTGACAGCATTTTACGTATCCTTACTTACACAGAGAAAGGCTAATTTGGTTTTTAGAGCTGTTGTCGCTAACGGGGCTCCTCTGGTCAGCACGGCGGGTTGGTTCACCGGAGGGTGACACAGGAGGCTTTCCCTGCAAAGCAGGATGCGCTGCCTGCACCTTCCTCCGCTCCCCGGGGCGTGGGTGACCTCTGCCTCCCCCACTTTGTGAGGTGGGGTTCTGGGTCTGCTGTAGTTTTAAAAAAAAGCATTCTGGTGGATATAAAGGGCGTAGGCATTTCGGAGACCTTGGGAGTTAAGTGGGTGTAGGAGAGAGCGTGTATGTCCTACACAAACAGGCTGAGGGCTATGCAGAAAGAGAGAAAGGGAGAGACGGTGCAGTGCTGGAAAAACTGAGCAAGTGGCAAATGTTCTCCCTCTTAGTAAATGAGTAAGCAATAAAAGAAAATAAATACAGATTCACTGTTTTAACTCAGAGCCAGCTCTTGCTGCCTTCAGCATGCGGGCTGTTCCTGGGCACAGTAGCCTTCAGCATCATGCAGTTTTAATGATGTCTCTGCAGGCACACAAATTCTGAGGAGATCAGTGGTTTTATATAGGAGGACACGTGGGTTGCTACTGTCTCCTTTGTAAGCTTTGAGAAATTGGTGGCAATTTTGCAAACAAGCTGAAGGTCTAAATATTAATATGCCACTTAGAGCCACTCAACAAGTAATGCCCGCTAATTGCTTAAAATAAAAGTTTCCATCAAAAGCCCAAATAATCTCAGTATTAAATCCAACTACTCTGTAACAAATGGCACTTTTTTTCTCCTTGTCATTATACTGTAATGGCAAAATAAAGACAATATTTTACTTTTTATTAATGTCTCTGTGTTTGATTAAATTAAGATTAAAGGCTGTCAACTGTCACCCAGAGACAACCAGGTTCATGACAACATGACTGGCTGATATAAATGAATTGTGGCTGGGCGGTGAGAAGTGACGGTGTTAAACCAGTATTTGCTGTCTGAAGAGAGACGCTATTTGCAGAGGAAACTCATTCCTGTGCAGAGGTGTTTAAACGTAATTCAAGCACTTAGGATTTTGCGGATGGGTGATTTTCGCTCTGTGTGTATTTACCTTCTCTCTCCCAGCTGAAGAAGGAGATCATTGCTGTCAGCTCTGAAGTACTGAAGTGCCTCTGGAAAGGGAAACATCACCTGTGGCTCCCGTGTTTGTTGCCAGCCTCCCACGGCCCTGTGCTCCAGCGTGGCATATAACAGGGACGCCTGCACCTATGGTTGGGCTTTCCTTGCTGCCAGCGAACGTTGCAGGGGTGGAGCTGAGGGCATTGAGTGAGGAGCACAAGGCTGTAACGATGCTTGTAGCCTGGCAAAGAGACACTGTGGATTCATATGACATGTAAAGGGAATACATTTTACTTGCAGTTGTGGGTAGGACAGCACTGCAAAGCAAACACCAGCCTTTCTTCTTACAGCATCCTTTTCCATGTCCAGGTTTTCTGGGTTTCCACCATAAACACAAATATATTGCCCCTTCTAGCTGCAAAATGTGAGAAATCCAAGTGTAGGAGTCAAGCAGAGCCTATCAAATGTTATGGGATTTAGGTTTCCTAAATTCTCCAGCTGAAATCACCGTTATATTCAAGGACAATGCAGTCCCTGGAGATAGGGCACTTCAGGCTGTTGTGCCTTTGCTTGCCAACTCTGAAAGAAAGAGAAGGATAAATTAATCTCCTATGTGCTGAGGATGTGTTCAGCGATCTACCTAGCTTGGAAGGAGTTTACGAAAAGGCTCAGTTCTACAAATGTTTATTGCTACATTACTGTGACATTGTTCTGACAGAAAATGTTGGCTTCCTATCAATTAGCTACGAAAGAGAAAAATGTCCTAAACCAGGCCCTTAACTCTAGATTGTCCTCTGTCTTTTGAGGAACAAGTAATTACAACAGCTTCAGCTTTTATTTACTCAGTCGCAGTCAATGGAGTTTTACGTAAGGAAAAACGTCACGAGTGAGACCAAACAGATCAGATAATCCCTTGGTCTCCCTGCTGACAGAGTAAGGTCAGTGCTTGCTTTAGCCCTTGCACCATACCAACTGCAAATTATTATCACCACAATCTTTTTTGCCTCCTGCAAAGTGCATCCACATGGCAAGATGCTGAGTACATCGAAATAATTTTCAGTGTTCCTTTTCTTCTGTGCTCTTCTGTCTCTGCTTCTCTGTCCCTCACCGCGCTGTCCTGAGAGCACTTTTTGTCAGCTGTAAATGCGGAATTGTATGTGAAGCTGAGACTTTGTGATTTTGAAGTATCTGCTTTTGTCTGTAGGAAATCATTAAGTACCACTGGTTGCCTAGAGATCCAGGGGAATGCTAGTATTTGTTGGTGCATACCTTATAAATCATAAAGTAACTCAGAGCTGTGAGACTGTGTAAGTGCCTACACTATATAGGCGAGTGTTGCTGCTGAGATCCCTGCTCTCCCTTGCTCTGCTCACCCCTGGAGGTATCTACTGCAACTTTCCATTCCTCAGCATGGACAGACATCCTATTCAGGATCCAGCTGTGTTGATGGAAAAGATGCTGCTGGCAGGTGTCCACATTCTTCATCCCCACAGCTTGTTTGTGGGGATGCAGGTGGAAGCGCTTTGTAGCCTAACCCCAGCATTGGCTCAGGCCAGCAATTTTAACTGTTTTAAGTCACCCAGGATGATTTGGACTTGCCTGCTTGGGGGGATGGGGGTACTCAGACCCCCAGCGGTGCTAAGAGAGGGGAGGACAGCAATCACAGTTGCACCCAGAAAGGCAGGCTGCAACCTTGAATCTGAACAAGTCCACTGGCTTAATGGAATCCATTTAAATCTGTCATAATTAAGTTGATGCATCTCTGTACATGCAGAATAGGTGTGAAGTCTCACCTGGGCTTGTTACACTTGCATTACATTGTATTTGAAGCACATGAGAAAAGAGCTTGCACCTTCCCTGCACTGGCATCTTTGGACACTTTTGCAATACTAGCAACTGAGCCCGATGTTAATGTTGTTTGTTGGCCTTGCGACTGGAAAGAGACACCAGTGGGATGGTTTACACTGGGAAATTACATCATGTTAGAACATGTTGCTCGGGACTCCTGGTGACTACCACAGTGTAATTTCCCGTCATAAACAAGGCCTGTGAGACAGCTGTGGGGAGGCCGAGCATCCGCGGACTGGGCTGATCCTGCTCCCGTCTGAGCTCCTTGGGCAGCGGGTGACTCAGCCGCACGCCGCAGGCGCTGCAGCCGGGGCAGGGCTGAGCCCCAGCCCTCAGTATCATTCCAATGGCATGGTGCAGGCATGCTGTGTAGCTTTGGTTACTGGCTGTAAGTGCCAACGAGCTTTTTTTTGTTTTTTTCTTTTTTTTTTTTTAGTGGCCTTCGGAGAACTAGATCATGCTTTTTTTCTCCGCAGTTTCAAAATAAGCAAAATCTCTCCTCTTCTCCTAGTAACTTTGGCAGACTGCTACCAAGATCAGAATAGGAAAGTGTTGATTAACAGGCTGTGTATGCTCAGTTCTGTGACTGAATGGGCAGTCAGTGCTTTTAGGCAAGGATAAATATGGCAAAACACTGTGCAGGCTTCGAGGCTCCACTATTTAAAATTCATTTGCTCCACAAAGCAAGGGTTCATTGGCTCCCTGCCATTAGGCCACTATGAAGAAAGAAAAAATAGCACCTACAAGAACTGCTAATTTAAAATTTAAGTGGGAGCCTATGGTTTAATTATGTGTAAGGAAAGGTTAAATACCAAAGAGTAGTTGGTTATATTTCAGATATTAGGTTAATTATTCCCAGGTCATGCCAAAGTGTTCAGTACTTTGCTCATATCCCTTCAGTCATCCTGTGCACATGCTGCATCACTTTACATAGGGCTTTGGTGAGGGGTGGTGGTCGTGGGACTTCTCACACCAGGTTCTTAAGCAAACTCAAAGAAACATGTTATTTTTGCATACTGTGGTGTGTGTATATTTTATAGGGTGAAGTAGGAGATTTTTACATCAAGATAAGGGTAACTGTAAGCAGAAAAAGCTATAAAACTAACCCAGCAAAAAAAAAAAAGAAAAAAAAAATTCTTCAGCCAGATCGGCTCGTGTCTCTGATTTTCCACAGGGCTGCAGGATTGCAAGAGCTGAAATGAGAGGAGGGAAGGAGTGTGCAGCCAGGGCTGGGGCAAGAGGGATCTGGAGAAAAGGAAAATCTCTTCCACTAGCAGTCCCTGTTAGGTTGCTGTAACATCTCATCTGTGAAACCTCAGGACCAGTCACATCCTTTAGGATCAACTTTTGTTCAAGGACAAAGTTTGGAGGATTGAGAGATGAGCAGAGGAAATCTGGATTATCTTTGGAATTGAGAAATTTCAAACATTGAAAGGCGGTAAATCGGGAACAGTCCTTGACATCTGAGTTGCCAGGAAGGCCACTTTGGACAGAGGGCCCTCTTTTGGTTCAGCACAATGCTTGGGCTTGCTTCATACACATATCTGTTATTTAACTCTACATTGCAGCACTAAAGGTCCTGTGGAAAGCAGACAGTGATTTCAGAGCCTTTGGTGTCTGGATGGAGTGCCTTGAAGTGATAGGATTTTCAAGATGAGATGTACAAAGCTCCTACAAAGCCAGGTCCCCACATGGCATTGCTGTATGAACTACCCAAAAATGAAAGCCTATGAAACCTCTAGTCACTTGGAAGTCTTTGTCTATCATTATTCCCCACTGGATAAATAGGAAGCATGAGCTGTGGGTAAGGCCTTGCAGAGGTACAAGACTTGAGCTATCCCTAGAGGAGCTTTCTCTTTACTTAATTTAAAAACACATCCCTTTAAATTCCTGTGTATTTTTTCCCTTGTGGTTAGTATCACACACAATTTTACTGAAAAGCAGCTCACAACGAACCACTTCAAAGATAACGCTACATTTGCAAAGGAAGGAATTTCCCTCTGACAGTTCAGCAGCACCAGCATGTGCTGGAGAATAAGCAGGCACCACCAGGCAGTGTGCTACACATGGGGAATCCTAAACAAACAAACTGCTTATAATGTGACCGCATGCAGAGACCTAACACGATTTCGAAGTAGCTGCTTTCAGTACCTTGGAGCACTGATTCAAACTGCACAGAGCAAAAAGAAGTTGCTGTTGGTCTCCATGTGAAAATCATTATTAGGGGAAAGAATTATCGTTTTGTCATGTTTGTACAGTGGAGTCTTTGTCTGTGCTGGGGAATTGTAGGTGCTACCAGAATGCAAATTTTTAACAATAACAGACACCAAATATACTCTTCCTTGTTGAAAATACAGGGATTAGAGGAATCTGTATTCACATCTTCAGACAACACAAAATTGAGCTACTGGTACAGAACTAATTTATTACAAAACCTTGATACTTGCAACATGCTATTTAAAATCACTGACGTACCTACACAGGGAATACTTGCAAGCCATACCCGAGGCTGATGGCTGACCTACAAAAGCTAAACCGCCTGGAAAATACTTTTTCCATTGAAATTTTTCAAATGAAAAATTTGCTTCTCTTCATTCTTTTTTGTCTTTTCTGTGGCAAAACATTCTTTCCTGGACAATTTCCAAATGTTCATTTGGAAACCTGAGACTGAGTTGTGCTTTTTTCAGGTCTAATAAGCAAAAAAAAAGGACCATTGGAAAAAAAATAAACATCCATTTTCCAAGCAGCCTTATCAGTGCTATGACTGCTAATGGTAGGAAATTCACATTCAGTGACAGGTAAGGCAAAAATAGCTAAAGGTTATTTTAGCCCACCTTGACCTGAATGTCTGTGCAGCACTACAAAGCCAATTACAGTTAGAGTCCAACCCAGCAGCCTGCCGCCCCGATCCCCATCCCCTGCACCATACAGCTCTGCAACGTGCCAGGCAGCCTCTCCAGCAGGCTGTAGCAGAAGCTGCTGTGCAGCCATCCCAGCTGAAAGCCAGCCTGCCCCAAATTCCTCTTCCCTCCTGCCACCAGGGGTGGGCATGTGTATCTGGACTGGGAAGGGCTGTGACATTGGCATGGTGCCTGCCTGTCCATTGGATTTCTTGTCGCCCAGGTTAACCCTGCAATACTTTTAGCAAGCAATTAGAATAATTTTTTTCTTCTTCTTTCTAGTAGTCTTTGTCTACATTTGGAATTTTCTAAGGAGCTATACAGGTTAAATAAATGCAATCTCAGAAGTCCACCACAGGCTTAATGGCATAATCCCTACTTTGCCATTCCAATATCCCAGGACAGAGGGGAAAAGGGAGGGTGTACACATACAAAACATTCATCCTGAAGGACAATACAAAAACAGAAAAGACGGGGACGAGACAAGACTTTACAAAAATGGCAAACACAGCTTGCATCCAATGTAAGAAGTTAAGGGAAACCTGTTACAGCCTTCAAACTCCAAAATACCATTTCTCACAGAGAATCTAAATCACCCTCGAGGAAAAAGGGAAAAAATAAAACCTCCTCAAAATGTCAAAGACCTAAAATCCGCTCTGGCTTACAGTTTCTGTCTGTGTCTCAGCTATTTATAAAGCCAATCTCCACGGTTTCTGTCATACATTTCAGTTACACACATCCTGAGCTAGCAAACTAGTGGATACAAACCTGACCTATATAACCATGGCAATAAGTGAAAGATATCTGTGCACACTCTAAACCGTGCTTATTTAAATAATAAGAATTGCCGCATTTGATTCATAAAGAGATGAGTAGGTTTCTGCATGAAACTCTACTAATAGTTGAAAAAACCTGTTCCGCTATGGACTGGAAATGGGCTTTCCCCACCCACACATGCATCTGGGATTTGATCAATGACCTTTAGGAGAAACCCACAAAACCTATTCCGCTTAGAAGAGTATATTACAGGGCACAGGAAAACCTTGCAGGCTTGAGATTTGGGTGGAATCCATTTATTCCACATGTGCAAAGACTGGATGAGGAATTGGAGGATCCGCAACAACCAAACTGAAACCCCTCCATGTGTTACACACATAAGCCACTCTTGATTGAAAACCTGTAAATCTTTTCCACATATAATATGTTTCCTTGTCTGGTAGAGCTTGATTTCAATTTATACTGCTCTTTTTTTCTTTCCATCATGTTCAAAACTATCATAAACAGTCTGTAAACTCTGTATTGCAAATGGCTTTCTAATAATAAAAGAGGTATTTTCAGAAGAAAGATCAGTTCCTCATGTCTAAGTCGAAAAAGGGACACTGTCACGCAGTCCAAGGTAAAAAAAAAAAGATCTAGTCAACTTAAAATTATTATAATATGGTAAAAAATATAATAAATATAGGAAGGAATGTTCTACAGACTCTAAATAAGGAACCAAATTTCTGGCAAGAAAAGAAATACTTTCCCCAAAGGAAGTTAAAACTCATGGAGCATCCTTGATGGAGGTATTTTCTAGATGAGTTGTTTTTGAGAACTTGAATACATATTCTAACAAAACTGTCTAGGTCTAAAAAAAACCCAGGTCACAGGCAAAATATGTGTTTCCTCCACTAATGGAGTTAGTTTCTTCTTCAGTGAAGTACTTAAAATCCATTATTTGTCTGAATAAAATGTAACCCTCCCCCCAACAAACACCCTTGCAAAATCCTGTTTACTTACACTGTGATAGTATTCCTCACCACAGCAAACATCTGCACTTCTGCAGCAAATGCTTCGGGGATCTCTACTTGCTCTTTCAGGAAACATCTGAGTCGATACACCTCAGTGAAGATGTTCTCTGTGAAAGAAATCTATCACCATGTTCTTGATTTATTATTATTTACTGTTGTGCTGTCCAAATAATCCCAAAAGTTTATCCCCATCTCTGAAGATCTGTACAGGTTTTGTTTGCTCGGATGGTTTTACAAGAATGAAAGCAGCATTTCCGAAACGCTGTAGTGAGTATTGTTGTAGTTAAAGCAAAAAACATTGGACTTTGATCTTTGGCATTTATAAAAG
Organism: Fulmarus glacialis; assembly: GCF_000690835.1. Classification (NCBI taxonomy): domain Eukaryota; kingdom Metazoa; phylum Chordata; class Aves; order Procellariiformes; family Procellariidae; genus Fulmarus; species Fulmarus glacialis. The sequence goes on from NW_009229930.1 coordinate 51,932, forward strand.
CTAGTTTATAATTAGGATATCTTATCTGTTCTTAGAAGGCAAAATGCTACGTTTATGAAAACAACTTCTAAGGAAATAAACCTATTGAATCTTAATTTAAAACGCAAATGCATAAAAAGATTTTGTTCTTTGTAATGTGAAGAAAGTTTGTTTCCAATTCCCCAAATATTTTAACAAGCAATATTGTGTATTTACAAGCTTTGCGATATCAATTGACTGGTTATTAAACGTATTTGAGCTCTTCCCCTGCTCCCAGCACACTCACACACACACACAGACATATGTGGTATTCATGTTAACAATTTATTTCCTGGAGGGAAGAAACCAGTGCTTGCTCAGTCCAGTTATCCTGGAGGTTGCCCCAGGTTATTTTAGATTTTATGTTTAATATTGCAGGGATTTTATGGATTTACCAAAATACCATAATTTTTATTTTTAAATCACATTTTTTTCCAAACAGATCCAATCCAGATCGGACCTTATCATACTCTGTTTCAGTTCACTGCCACCATATGTGAGTGTTGTCAAGTCTGTAATACATAAAGTATCTGGCTCCAGGGCTGGTTTCACTGTGGTTTTGGAATACAGATTTTATAATATGCAGTTTCCTTCCTCTGAAGTCAATGGGCTATTCAGTGGAATAAGGTTTCTGAGGCACAGGTCAGATCTTCAAAGGCACATAGGCACCAAAATCCTGTTTAAGGATATTCCACTGATTTGAAGCAAGGTGCCTGCCTTATTCCCTTCAAAGGTGGAGGGATTCCCCAAACCATAGCTAAAGCCAGTTTAAAGAGGCACTCAGGCAAGACAATCTCATGACTACTTGTCCCCTAGCCTTACTGCTAGGCCACTAACATAAGACACAGGCAGGATGTGCCCTTCTTTAGGTGAGACTCAATTGATGCAAACAGAGCCATCCTCAGATTGCTCAAGCTCATGCTGTGGATGAGATTGAAAGACCTGGTGGATTTTTTGCTCTTGGATCGCTTGAGTTTCCATGATGTTACTGCACACACACGTGCAGTGAGCTTGCTGCACAGATGGTCTGCATACACGTGCCTCTGGTATGGACATCTGATGCTTCTGGGACACACCAGACTGGCTGAGCAGGAACAAAGCAGCTGAATAGCACGTAGGCAACGGTGTTGATAGTGTCCAGAAGCACTGTGCTTTCTGTGTCTTCCCTATGAACGTGCGACCTCTGAAGCTGCCCCAAAGCATCAGATCTGCTGCGTTGGTGCGTGGTGACAACAGCACGTGCCTGCAGCAGAATTTATCATCTGCTGCAGCACAGTAGCCACGGCTGCGAAGTCTGGAGGGGTGCCAGTGCACTTGGAGTTATTGTACTGGACCTTCAACCAAAGCTGCTGTACACCCAGAAACTTAGCCAAAACCAGAGAAATCCTCAAAATGAAATTAAATCTCCAAGAGAGAAAAAGAAGACATGTGCTGGAAAACTCAGCTGCGTGGCATTTTGACTCCCAGCTCCAGAGGAACATTGCTCAGCTGTCCCTTGGGCTCTGGTTATCTTATTTGGACTCATACTTTCTGATAGATCAATGTTCTCTGACTTCTTGGGATGTGTGTGGACAGTGGCAGATTTAGGTCAAAATTTACAGTGGCAGAATAATGGCTTCAGCTCTCTACCTGTTGATTAAGAAAAACAGTTCTGAAAGGGCCTTTCAGGCCAGGGCTACACTACAAAGCCTTGTTGCTTTACTTGTTTTAAAAGGTGCATATGGCTGGGGATTTAAATCATCGAGCGGCATGTTTGGTCGTATTACAGCTCTTGCCATAAGACAGGTAAGGAGAGACAGGGAATAAGCCTGGCTGCAGGTTCCCAAAGGTTTGCCCTTACTCTGAAGAGCTGTGTCATTGATTTCAGTAGGAAAAAATAGAGCCCTCATATACATAGATTATAATATAAAACTTGTTCTGAGCAGGTATTAAACTGGATAATCCAAAGGACAGTTTTGGCTTTCTGGTGTTTGCCAGAGTGGGAAAGAATGTCAGGAAAAAAAAATCATCCCCAAATTTTCCTACTAATATTTTTTTCCCTAAGCTGCCACCAGCCACTCTCTGTTCCCACCTCCTCGGTGACTTCTCATGTTCCTACATAGCCAGAGCAGATACTGCTGCGGTATTTGGGGTCGAGGTGCATCTTCTTTAAGTACGTGTGTGAAAAGCAGATCTTGGTTCCACAGCAAGTTCCTCCCCTTGCCCTGGATCCCAGGGAGGTCTAGACTGGGGACGGGGCTGATTCAGGCCTCTCGCAGGCCTGCGGATGGGGAGAAGGCGTGAAGGGAAGGCAGATGGGCACCCCCCAAGGATGGAAGAATTGAGCAGATATTGGAGCAAAACCTCACAGGCAATTTCTTCCAGCTAATCCCTGCCATAACTTTTCCCACAACAAAGCTGATCCGGTACATCATTTCCATGAGACAGAAGGCAGTTTCATCACTGCTCACTTCTCAGAGGTCTTAGACACTTGCTTTTAATCATATAGTGTATGCTGACATCTGGTGGCATTCAGTAACCAAATCTTCATTAAATAAATAAGTTTCAGTTTTAAGGAGTCTGCATTCTTATTTTCCCTTAGTTGGGTCCAGAAACTGAGGATTCCCCCCAGACCGTCTTAGACTGGGGATTAGTCCAAAGCACACGTATGGGACTGGCATGGTCCTGGATCTCTTGCGAGACACTTACATGGGCACTTGCCCCCAGGTAAGGAAGGACCTGCCAGCCAAGGGACCCGATTGCATTCAGACACAGTCATTCCAGCACAAAATGGAGCAAATGGCATCTTACCATTTCCCATTCTGTGCACAGAGAATCACTGCACTAAAAAGGAGTGATGCAAAACTACCATGGGCTTTAACAGGAACAGAGTCTCTTAGGTGGTAACACTTCTCCTGTAATTTATTTTATCTTTATTTCAAATGGGAGAAAAAGAAGCAAAACGGCATGTATGAATAGTGAGTGAGATGTACCAAAACCTTGCTTCATGGCAAGTGAGAATAAGTAGCATGGAGTCAGCTGTCATAGTTTAAAAGATATCCATGATGTAGCTGTTCCATTAAAATTTGGATTAAAATCATGTTTAAATTTCATTTCCTCCAGTCCTTATCCTGCTTTTGATTAGTTTTAAGAGCAGTTGATGGTCTTGTGATTTGAAGATTTTGCATTTTAAATTTTGTGTACATGGTCTGGAATTTTATGTGAAATTGTGGGTTTGATCTTTGACCTCTGTTTACTACAGTCCTGATTTGCCACTAATTTGATAGCAAGCCATAAGGGCCTACTGTAAACAAGCTGCTCACTTTACATAGCTATGTTTGGCTCCTAAATGAAGAAGTATGTATGGAATATACTTTGGGTACTGTAGCCTCCTAAAGAAATAATAAAAACCACATCACTGCTTAGCTCTCCAGGTAACGTTTACATTTGGAGAAAATAAGTTGCATGCCTAATAGAGAGAGAAAATACAATTCTTATCCATCTTAGGTTTGTTTGTTTTAAATGGTTCTTTAAAGTATTTGAGAGCTCAGGTCGTCTCTTTTGAAGTCAGTGGGAACTTTGCCATTGATTTTAAAAGGATCAGGATTAAGCCTAAATTGGTACAGTCTAAAAGGCAAAACCAAAAATGTCCAAAGTCTGCAAATCTCTCGCTGATCCACCATCCAGAAAGGAAGGACAAAAGCCTTCTCCAAGGTCTGTAATGTAATGTACATCTTGGTTCCAGGACTCCTGTTTTTTGTACATTTGTAGACTTCAAGACGGAAAGCAACTTCCAGTCAGGACTGTAGCTGATAGCATATAGAGTAGGACATGCTTGTACCATGGACTTGTAAAGCTGCTGGGGGAAGGGAGATGAAAGCTGCTTGTAAAAACCAATAGGCTGTTTGCACACATCTTCCACAAGTTGTCCTTTGCTAACACTACGCAGTATACCCTTGCCTGCAACCCACGCCGGGCAAATTCCCCAGCTCACAGGTTCAGGCCTTCAGGTACGGTCTTACACAGAGCAACTGACCCAGCAAAGGTCTGCTGGTGGACATTTAACTCAGAAACATTTCTGTTCATCCTGCACAAGCTTAGCACTTTTTGTACAAGTCTGGCACTAGCAGCCATGCCCTCTGAGCAGCAGGTAAAAGCAAGGTTTTCAACTTTCTCCTGTATTACCCAGCTGGGACCATCTATCCCAGCAGTGAACTTCCCATCACCTGAGCTCTACTGTCACAGTGGAGAGCAGTTGTGGTGGGAACACCTCAGTACCCTGGAGGAAAGGCTGTTTTCCTATTTGGCAGAGGAGGAAACCATAAACTCTTTCATTTTCTGGCTTAGGGAGTCTTGGTAACTGTGGCCAGAGCCCAGTAGTCAAGGATATGGACTCTTCTCAGCTGAGAATGTGGTTATCTACAGTGACAAAGTGTAAGCTCAGAGAAGTGATGCGACATGGGTAAGCAAACACGAAAGGCCTCTTGTTTCCTCTTCGGACACCCAAGTGCATTCAGTATCTGAAATGAAGTGACCCTGGTGACAAGTCAAGCTACCCATGGATGACTTCAGGAGGCTAAAGCAATTAGAGTTATGAAACTGCATAGTGACCCTGTTGGCTTACGTGATCCCAGTATCAGACAAGCCAGAGTTCAGGGAGACACACGGATCAAGCACCTTCCCAGATCATCTGAACCTGAGGTTGACAAAGCACCACTGCAGTCTCCAAAGCCTTGTGACCCGACAGGGGGACACCATCTTCTGTTAACAAAGACCCATGCTTGGCCAAAGAATATCAGATACAAATACAGCATCAAAGTGAGGGAATCCATGCAATTAAAACCCACAATAATCTCTTGTGTCTCCGTTGCTCAGAAGTAACCCAAGTTGTTAAGAGCCTGATGGGAGCTACTGAAGAAGGTGGGTGTCATTTCTCAGGCTGTGTAACCCCTTCTTTTCTACCCCAAAATGATCGGCAATAGAATGGGAGGACTTGCAGATTACTCAGTTTAATCAACCTTGAGATTTTCTAGCAAACCAACTCAAGCAGCACCTACTCCATCTTCACAGGTGCTACCTCCTGCTGTGTGCTACTCAGAGGGAGTGAGATGCTACTCACAGGGAGAATCAGTCCTGTCCTGATTCTGATGTGGTTCAGCCACCTCAGCCAGACACAAACCTGTACTTCTGTTGCCTTTACCCACGTATAAAGACAGACAAAGCCAGCAATAGCAAGTCAGGTCACCTTCCCTGTGGTGGGAGCTATCCCAGAGTCCCCACAGTACAACAAGGACAACTACTGAAAATACACACACAGAGAATCATACGTGGTGCATTCTGAACACATGCCCAGTGATGTGACACTGACTCTGGTGCCAGATCTCTGCTGTGCTGTTTTGCTAATGTATTGTAGTGCCCACTGAAAACACCTTATATTTCCACGGTTTTGAAGTGGCTCTAGTCTATTCTGCTGGCTCACCTGGCAAACGACATCCCTGCTTTGAAAGACCCTCAAACAGAACTCGACTTCAGGCAGAAGCTTGCAGCACAGCTGAGCGCCACTGAAAACTGGAAATAATGATGTTCTCAGTCTAAACATCCTGCAGATGCCATCTTCTGCTTCCACTCCATGGGACGTTTCCTCAGCATATTTTAAGCATCAGTGCCAAGGGCTTTAGTATCTTTATGCCAATCACCTCAGCATCACTTTCAGCCTGAAACCAGCAATGCACAAGTATAGGGACATTTGCACATACTGAATTGGTTTTTCTAATGTAGGGTGGTCACTGAGCAGAAATAGATTCTAAAATGCTGTTCACTTTCTTGATAGGGTTGGCTTACAATGTACAGAAAGGTTAAGTTCATCTGAATAACTTTGGGCTCTTATACATGCAAGTCAATCAGAGCTTTTTAATAAATAAAGGATGCCATAAGGGCCCCTGGTGTGTTTAGACAGTGGGCATGTCTGGACCCAGTGCGGAATAGCGATCCATCACTGCTAGATCAACTTCAAAAGCAATTCAACAAGGGCTCCACGTAGACGTTTCAGAAAACCTGTTCTAATAGCTTTCTTATGCAAGAGAAAAACACAGTCACATTCGTATTTTAGGCAGTGAACCAGCAAGAATGAAGCAAAACAACAGCAACTGTCCTCTCACTCCCCTTACACTCCTTTTCAATCTCTTACCTGCTTGCGCATTTTTGGCAACAGAGAACCATACTGCAGAGGTCACTGGCAGCCTGGTGGGGACCACTGCGGCTTTTGGCTACCAAAGAAAACTTCCCCAGCCTGGGGAAGCGTCGACCTCTTTGCTCCTCATTTTGAGCTGGGGCAGAGGTGACTGGGGGTGAAGGAAGCAGAAGAACTGGAGAACTTTCCTCAGCCCAGCAACCTTTGACAATCAGTTGCTGCTTTTCCTCTTCACCCCAGGATCTGCTATCCAACAAGTGCAAATTGAGGATGACAAATAAGAACATTAGTCTGGTGTTTCTGCTAAAATGATCCGCCTTGAAGTAGCTGATGTTGACACTTAAATTGTCAGCAGACTTCCAGTTTAGCGCTCCAGTTAGAAGAATAGGTCCATTCACACTTCTTTCTGAGCTATTGTTTCAACTCTCTCTAGACTGGGCAAATATCACTGCAGCAGTTTACACTCCAGTTCCACTTTAAAGGGTTTTTTGCAACCATAACCCAAATTGCCTAGAAACTTTTTTTTTTTTAATGTAAGCTTAGACTCCGGAGAATAATTACGCAACGCTGTAAAAATAGTCTGCAGCAATTTAGATAGCCATGAAATATTGGAGCTGGTTTTTTTTTCAGTGTACCTACGTATACGTGGCTGCAGCGAGCTCCAGTATTTACAGAGGACTCACTGGAGCTGTGATCACAGAAACTGGTATTTCAAGTTAGGCTACACACATGAACAAAACATTTCTTGTTATAAGGCAAGGTTTTGTATTTTGGGGTGTTATATCATCATCTAACTGAAGCACTACCTTGCCACTTCTGCCTTTCCTATATCACCTTCTGGCTGGTTTCACATAACATCCTTGTGGCTAATGCAGGCATTGTTTATGTAGTCAAGTAGGAGAGTATTAATTTAACTTCAGTTTCTTTCCTGTAATTGCATGTTCCTTCCACTTTCCAAGCAGTTAATCATACTGAGGGGCTGTATCTCATTTCTCTCTCTGCAGTCAATTTTGCTGCTGCTCATTTCTACTGGGTATCATATCTCCTCACCTGCTGGAAGCTCACTCCCCAGCCTGCTCTCCCACTTGCTGACTTGTTCTCTTCTCTCCTGATGCATCTTGCTGATGGTAGGACCACTAGTCCCACTGGAACTAAGCAATCAATCCCATTTCTTCTTAAGAGTAGGAGAAAACTCTGCTGTAGCAGGTGGTAGAATAACTGCCCACTCATCCTCATCTGCTCCAGTAATTGTCAGGACTTTGGATATTTTCAAGCCCAGCTGACCAACAGGATAAACTAATACAACCCAATACCTCTGAGGTACAGTATGAGCTCTCTAGATCACAAGCAGTTATCCTGACCAGAGCCTGAAAATGCAGTGGCTTAATTTGTTCTTTCTATGCTTCTCTAGAAGCCTATTTCTGTCTCCCATGTAATTCTGCCAAGCTCCTACCTTGCTAGCTCCTACTCTCCATTTAAGGGGCTGTTTTAGTTGTTGTTTTCCCCAGGAGAGCTTAAGTGATTAAATCAAAACTAACAGAACTAATGGATAAAGCCACAGCCTGGGAACAAACTCATTGCCTGAAACCTCTGCAAAGAAACTCTTCAGGAAATACTTAGAAGTGAAGAACACATGGCAGAGTAAGAATTTATGCAAGTGACTATATGCATATGGGACTAACAACTTCCAACTCTTGTAACCTAGCAGTGAGGAATTAATAATTGACCATTAGATGTAGGCACTGATTTGAAGGAGTTAAATTCCCAGGCTACCTTTTCAGAGCAGGGTGGGGCATTGGGGAAGTCAGAGAAAAAAAAGGCACCTGAATGCCCTGGGAAGGAGCAGCAAAACCTTCTGTCAAGCTCCCCTTCCTCTCCTATGCTGCAAATACTCCCCAGCTGAGGGTCTCCCGGTGCCCACCGGCAGCTGCAGCCCTCGGCCGCACACACCTGCGTGTGGGGTGACCCACGCGAGCAGCCTTTCCCACACCAGGAAGCGACTGCCACGTCCCAGTCCTGCTCACCTCTCCTCACAGCCACCCGTGTCCGCTGGTGTGACAGCGCATGGCATGGCCAGTGGCTGGGGCCTGAGGGCAGGGACATGGGCATCCTCCCTGTTTTGGAGTTGGCATCCTGGAACGCATCCTTTGGGGGGCCGGGCGCCGGCAGCGGGCCCCTCTCTGGCCCCTGGTACAGCACACACAAGGTAAGTGCCCACTGTGCAGCATCATGCTGGGGCCCAAGAACGAGTGGGCTTGGGGATAGCGGGGTAATCATCTCAGCCTCCCCCCCGTCCTCCGAAGAGCCCCCTTCCAGCGCCCGTTTGCTGCTGACACCTGCTCTCTCTTCACCCCGCTGTTCAGTCTGCACCACCCTGGCTTCCCCCTCCAAGCAGTCCTTTCTGAGCAGGAACCGGGCAGAGAGCTAGCTGCGCTAGCACATCGCTGGTTTTTGTCGTCAGTGTTTCTGTCGCTGTCAGTGCTGTCAATGTGTTTGGGCAACCGCAAAAAAGAGACTGAAGCGGCCCCTGAGAACTAGCAAGTTGTAGCATCTGCTAACAATAAAAATGAATTGGAGGTTGATTAAACCCTTTACCTTTTCCCTGCTTTTTGCTTCACAAACTAGGAGGCATTGGAGGATATTCAACATTCTTGTTTTTCACTGCATAAGAAGCAAACCACTTTTTTACGATGCAAAGTATTGGTATAAATTGTGCATAAAATGGCTTGCAACTAACTGCTCTCCTTTCTCTGCGAGCAGCCCAGTAGCAGGTCATAACCCGGGGAAGGTCCCAAAAACTTTCCCCTCTGGATTCTGCATTTGCTACTGGGTTGATATCCAGATGGCCGGAGGCATTTCTCAGCCGCATGTTCTCAGAGGGAAGGAGAACTCTGAATTCCTGTGCTCGGGTCCCCAGAGCAGCAGGACTCCTGGCTGGTGGCGGTGCTTCCCAGGACCAGAGCAGGGATCTTTTATGGGAGACAAGAGTGTGGAGCCAAGGATTACTGTGGGTTTGGGAGCTAGGGCCCTGGGGCTGGGAGTGCTTGCAGAGCTGCCGGAGGAAGGCAGCAACAGGGAACTCCCTTGGCATGGGGACACCCACCTGCACGTCACGGTGGGGTTATCAGTTTGCTTGCAAAACATTCCAGCCCTGCTCCTGTACTTCTCGGGGTGGCTGTGTGAGGATTGCTGTGTTTTAAGCCTGGTAGTTTTCTGGGAAGACCTGAATCATTTTTTAGTGTTGCTTGGGTATCTGCAGGTGAGACTGATTTTCTGTGCTTCCATTTACTTCTAGAGCTGAGGCTTTGGAGCAGGTAATGGGTAACTATGGGTCATGTGTTTCTGCCAACCTTCATTTTTCCAATAGTTAGATTCTTCTGTGCACCCCCAATTTCACATTATACATTTTTGGAAATATCAGTAACCATTTCCCCCCTCCATTCCCGGCTATCCTGGCTGTGATTCAGTGGATCAGCACAGTTTCAGGTCTTCACTCAGGGGCTCTTTCTCTTCCCCTTTTCTTGAGGCCATTTCATCCTCTTGGTTTGGTTTGAAGAGGAGCTCTTTGTTTTCTGCCTCTATAAGAGACCATAACTGCACCAGCTCTCATCTGCCTGGAAACATCCCAGGAAAGCTGAGGCGAATTGCTCTCGGGGGGGATATTTTTCAGCCTCTTCAGCCCCACGAACCATCAGGAGGTGAAAGAGTGAGATCCCCTTTCAAGAGCCCCTAGACATGAGGGGCTCAGCATGGCTTCCAGTCACAGCTGCCCAGTGCCACGTGGGCATCAGAGACATTCACCTGGGATCAGCAGACCTCACACATGCATTGGTGAAATCCGTGGCACTAGAGTAAGCCTTGAACGATGTCTGTAAACACTCAGCTCCCTGGAAGAAGTTAAAGTGCCTGAGTCTGCATGGCTGTGTAGTATAATGCCTCCTTGTGCTGCCATAAGATTTCTTTGTGTTTTTTTTTTATTTGGGGTTATTCTCCTGCCAGGTCCCTGATCAGGCTAATTGGTGCTAGCTGTCAGCATGAGGGTAGCAGGGGGAATGAGTGGTCGTGGGAAAAAAGGGTGGGCTTCTCCCTGGCATCTGTGTGGATGTAACTTGGTTGACGCTGCTCGAGGAACTGCACTTCTGAAATCTGCCACACAGGATCCTGTGCTCCCACAGCCTGTCTCAGTGCTACGTTGTTTGTCAGGGGACATGGGTGTGTTTAATGATGCAGTAAAATCTGATGAATTATGTACTTAGTTACCAGCACTATTTACTGACAGACTAATATTATTGTAATATTTTTGGGTCTGCTGCAGTAATGAACGTAAGAAGCCACCACATGTGGATTTAGTCTGCTTAATAGAAAGTGTATGTAATTGCTTCAGTTTAATCCTTGCTCATTTCCCTCAGCACTTCTCAAAAGTTGTTTATTTATTTCCAATATTGTTGTTTATGGACAAAAACATTTTGCAAGATCAGTTGAGATTATGAACTACAATATTGACCTTGGTTTGACTTTGTATCGGAGAAGGAGAAAAGAGCTAGGTGGCAGTAGTCAATGAGAGCTCGGATGTAATACACCTTCCATAACTCAGTAGTTCACGCGGCTGTTGTGTGTAGTCACTGTGTGTAGTTGTTCAAGTGCGGAAGCTGAGCTGGAGATGGAAACTCGTTTCACTTCTGTTTCTTTTTCCTCCTTTGCCTGCCTCTTGAAAACTTGGAGTTATTACTGGCTGCCCAGACACTCACCTCAAGAGATTGTTTTATTTCATGGGTTGTGGTAATAAATCATTTTGGCTCTATATTTGAGGTTTAAAATGTTGACAGCTCTTTCAGATGGTTCCGTGGCCTCTTGTCTCATGACAATATATCACAGCCTGTCACAGGCCATACGTGCAGGTGGTGAGTATGTGCAGCCAGGAAACCTGATCCTTCGTGCGCTCTAATCAGCAGGCGGTGGTGGCTGCTATCAGGTGTGATGAGAGATCCTATGGATTAAACACAATGTTGTGAGGTCTTTCTATGCTGCCTTCTATTGTATACGTGAAATCTAGATTTTGTGTGAAGTGCCACAATTAAGATTTTTAGCTCATTCTGTTCAAGGAGAAAGTCTTCAGAGCTTCAACTCACCCCACCTTCTAAGGGCTTGATGTCTGTGCTTTGAGAGACCCAGGGGGCTGCCACCATGGAGAGGAAGATTATTTCTCCGTTTCCCTTGGCTGAGGAAGCACCCCTGCAACAGTGAGGGCCTCTTCAGCTGGCACTGCCACCAGAGAAAAGAGTTGTCATGGCACATCCTACAAACATTCACCAGGATATTTTAAGCACTCAAAAAATGAAATTTCCAACCATGGTTTTCAATCAGGGAAAGCTCTCGAGCAAGCCAAGGTGTCCATAGAGGTGTGGGTGGGAGCCAAAAGGGAAAGGGCAGCATGGCCACAGTGCACATGGGTTTCAACCAGAGCAGCTTTCCTCTGCAAGAAGCAACCACTGAATATTATCAGGCTATTAAAGGTGAAGACAAACACTCCTGTTTTTTTCCACTTCAAGTGTTCTGTAGGGTTTTTTAATGTCATTTTCTCAGTCTCCTTAGGGTACCTCATGCTGCAGTCTGCTCACTGATGGGCTGCAGATGTTAACTGTTTCAGGTTAATTGGTAAACCAGTCCCCAAGCATGGGCAGAGTAGAGACAAACATGTCCTCACCCAGCTCTCTGCTGCTGTACTCATCTGTAAAGACTACGGTGAAAAGTATTTCCTCTTCCTCTCCAGCTCCTTATTCTAAAACTCTTCACTAAAAGCAAACAAGGGTATCTAAACACTGACTCAATTTCATCGTGTTGTTCTTTACCTGTCAGATTTCAGAATTCACACAGTTTCAGTTTCCTTTATTTTATGGGGGAATGTGTATGGGAGAAAATGCATCCTGTTTTCTTAGGTAGGAAATGTGTGTTATTTTCAGCCCTTATAAATCAGAAGTGAGGGAGAGGACTTTGTTCAGCCTTTCAAATATACCTTTTTTGAATCAGTCATAGGGAATCTAAAAGTCAAAGCTTGTAGTGATGAAGCATTGCAAACAGTTGCTGCCAGTGCTGATGCACGCTCTTCTGGTGGTGTTCTGCTAATAGGAATCCAGTAGTATTTCTATGGCTCAGTCCCCATTTAATTAAGCTCTGCTAGAAAAGGATGTGTGGTTTGGGGTCATAAATGCAGGACTGTCAGCTGGGCCAGCTTTACACCCAAGCTTTCAGGCTCTGCCAGAGATGTGGGTCTGATCTGCTGGGGATTGTGCTCTGATTAGCACGAGTGAGAAGCTGACATGAGAAAGCAAAACAGAGCACTGGTTAGAAAGGATCACCCATATCTTTTTTACAACCTCATACATCCGTTCTGCCTTGCCAACCATCAACTGTCCCTGCAGATGTAAAGATCACAACATGCCTGGTGTGAAATGAGCACACAGCTTATATAAGCTGCAGCCTCCAGTTAAAGAAAGATCAGCTGCTGCATGGGAACTTATTCATTACTCAAAGGTAAGGGATATAAGTATAGGAGAGCCTTACCCCTTGCCTGTCCCCTTGCACAGTACCATAAGCCTGTTTGCACCATAATGACTCTCAAATTCCTTAGGGAAATGTAGCTTTTCTCCTTCAATCACTGCAAGCAGAGTGGGAGTAAGCCATGGAGCTGTTTATACCTCCTAATATAGAGGAGGCAGGGGATGGGGCAGCAGGTCTGGAACAGGTGCCCTGGCTGGGAAAGTAGCCCAAAGTCTGGAGGTAGTATGCAGCTTTCCAAGTCAGCCCGAGGAGTGACCTGCGTACCTGGTTTCCACCAGGCATTACTCTGGGTCCCAGAACAGCCTGATTTCCTAGTGCTGTGTTATTGGCAGGCCTCTATTACCCTGCTTCGGGTTTCTCCTACCAAGGCTGGGTGACCTGCGTATCTGGTTTCCACCAGGCACTACTCTGGGTCCCTGATTTCCTAGTGCTGTGTTATTGGCAGGCCTCTATTACCCTGCTTCGGGTTTCTCCTACCAAGGCTGGAAGGAGTCAGGTGCCTGTGGCAGTTTTCCCCCAAAGCCCAGCACGGTGCTGGGCAACAGATACAGCAAACCAACTCAGCTCCACGTTTTGAGCTTTGGGCACACAAACCAGAAGGAAATGCTATTGATGGGAGACCTCATCCTCCATCTGTTCTGGACACTTTCCTCTCTTCAGCATTGCTGGCAGAGCTGCTTGAATGTGTGCTTCCTAGCCCGACAGCCAACAGAAGCTGATGGGCAAAGCCCTTTTATTTAGGCTGACGACTCACAGTTCATATTGACTGAAGCAGTCGTGGCGGCTCCTCCTGGACACCTCAGCCAGGACATTGGAAACAACTGTCCTTGCAGGGCAGGGGCCGAGCTGAGCACCAGCTATAGCTCTGCCGAGTGCCTATTCTCTGATTCTCACTAGGCTGTTTTTCCCAAATCTCAGACTGTTTTCAGTGCTTCCCCTCCCAACAGCTGCTATGGTAAAATGAATTTTCAGTTTTTCTGAGGACATTAAAGAACATGTGCATTTGATTTTACTTTTTTGTTTTAATGATTAAGGTGACAGAGAGTTAAACAGGAGCTTCGTAATTACGCTAATCTGTTTTAAGAGGTTTGAGAATGTTAATTTGGAAATTTCTAGGCAATAAGGAACATTACAATTCTTGTCATTTGTCAGAAAGTGGGGTGCAGAAGGCAAATGCAAAGAAACTTGAGTCACAAGATATACATATTCTACCTAGAGCAGAAATTAGTTTTGCTTTGGACTGTTTCAAAATGGTATTTTACAGAAAGATAGGGAGCATAGTGCAGACTCTGTCTGATATCCAGCTCAGCCACTGACTACGGGGCTTAAAACATAGCCACTGCTCTTCAGCACAGTGATCCAGAGTAGCAGAATCAGATTTAGTCTGGAGCCAGCAAAGTAGGGTGAGTGCTCCTCTTTCCTTAGTCAGCACTGAGTAGGAAATACCGGGCATGGGATGAGTCTGAATCCCTACCCTGCTTTGGAGGTGTCTGGTTCAGTGCAGCGCTTCGCCCTCCCTGCCCCCAACTTCTAGACTACTCTGCAAATAATGGACTTTAAATTAAACTGGCCACGGCTACTGTGTTCATTTTGGTGTCTCACAGCCATGCCTGGGAGTTGCAAGGTGATGTAGGGTGAAGGTCTGGCTGCTCAGGCAAACACCTGCTTCTGAGATTTCATGAAGTTGCTCTGTGGATCTAGGACATCGCTCCACCCAAAGAGGTGGTGTTGCTCCCATCTTGAATCTGTGCTTCTGCTGCTTCATTCACCCTAGTGTTCACTTGACTCTTTGATAAGGCAGTTTGTCTGGCTAAATCGACAGAAAAATACTCATTGATATAATTTTTTAAATAAAAGTTGCCCTTCTCATAAAATCTCACCTATGACATGGTGGCCCCTTACGATTTTGTGACCCAAAGGAGTCTTTATTGCTCTTTGAAGCTGAAGTATGATCTTTCTCTTCGTATGCTCTTGAAGTCTGCTTTGGGCATCGAAAAAAAAGATGTCTGAATCTTATCCTTGCATGTCTCCAACAGTCTGCTGGATCTGATTAACTCCTGTTTGAAGGAATCAAAAGAATCCAAATGACTCAAGTAGAAATTTGACCAAACTCAAAACCCAAGGCTTTAGAAAGATAAGCAAACAGCAGACTGTGCACTTCAGTCATAAGGGAGGTGAGGACCTTTGGCTAACCTAGTAACTGGAGGCTGTGATTATTCCATCTGGAGTTTTGGTGACATGTATAAACTGTTATGCTCATGTTTATAATGTCACCACAGATTGTCTTGGAAGAATGGCATTCGTTAATGTGAACAGTTGGGAGACATGCTTTCCATTCTGTGACTAATCTGGACTTTGAAACGTACTGCCAGCAGCTTCAAAAGACAGCCACTTGGTGTGCGAATCAACGCCAGGCCTGGAGCAGAGATCTTAAGAAATGTGGCAGTGATATTTGCAGAATATGCTCAAAAGTAAATAGTCAATATCAAATCAAACAGATGAGTACTGCTTAAATTGAGGTTATACCAGTATAACTGCATTCTCCTCCATGATGTCCATGGTTGATTTACATCACCTAGGCTAGAAGCTTTGGCCTTGTTTGGTGATATGAACTATTTAGCCCGTAATAGGGAAATGAAGGGAGATTATGGAACTGTGATAGGGAGTAATCACAGGATCATTGGAGTTTAACTCTTGGATGAGGCACGCAGTGACTCTCTGGCTACATTCCCCTTAGTATCCTGCTGTGTTCTGCAGAAACAGCCCTGTGATGCAGAGGCCTGTGGTGAACGCAAGGTCTGGGCCATGATGAGTGCAGAGTTTGGAGGAAACCCCTCCATGTGTGGAAGCAATGACTCACAGCAAGGCAAATGCTGGCTCCTTGGACATGGCTTCTTCATGCTGGCTGAGGTCAAGTAGTAACATAGAAGTACATCTCCTCTTGTGGACAAGCCTAGCTCTTGCTGACATTTAATCCCCTAGAACCGAATCAGCTTCATGGGTGCTAAAATCTCCACCAGAGTCTTAGCTAACATGTCCAACGACTTAACTGTCATCCTGCTCAAAACAAAGTCATTTTGCCAGCTGGTATGGATTGCACTTGAAGCCTTTTTCTTCAACAGCCAAAGATATCTCCACTGGAAAGAGATTCCTGTGAAAAACAACCAAAATATGGGTTTTGTGTACATAACAGACTTGTACCCAGATAGTTAACTTCTAATTAAATACTACTTTAATTTTTTGGGGCTCCAGCTTGGGAGTAAATGGATTGTGACTCCATTTACTTTGTTTTATGACTCTAACCTACTATTTCTTGATGTTTCTCTTCCATTTTTGTGGGGGTTTGGGGTTTGGGGTTTTTTTTTCTCCTTTGGAATTGTCACAAGGTTCTTGAATTTATTGACTTCTAATGACATTAATGTCTTCGCTTTGTTTCTCTCTCTTTCAGTGACAATCTTTTGCTCCCTACAGCAGCTAAAGTGCCATGAACGTTATCATTCAGTGTCTGTGCTATCATGCAGCAATGACTCAATCATCATGTCAAGATGATGGAGAGCAAAGCTTTTAGTGTCTGCAGAAGCTTCAGTCAAACAAATAATAGCAACTTTCATCTGATCAAGACTCTAGCTCCATCTCTTGACTATTGTACTGGTTTTGGCTGGAGTTAATTTTCTTCATGGTAGCTAGTATAGGGCTATGTTTTGGATTTGTGATGAAAACAGTGGTGATAACATGGGGATGTTTTAGTTATTGCTGAACAGTGCTTGCACAGTATCAAGGTATTTACTGTTTCTTATGCTGCCCTGCCAGCAAGTAGGCTGGGGGTGCACAAGAAGTTGGGAGGGGACACAGCCGGGACAGCTGACCACAACTGACCAAAGGGATATCCCATACCATATGACATCGTGCTCAGCAATAAAAGCTGGGGGAAGAAGAAGGAAGGGGGAGGACATTTGGAGTTATGACATTTGTCTTCCCAGGTAACCGTTAACGTGTGATGAAGCCCTGCTTTCCTGGTAGTGGCTGAACACATGCCTGCTGATGGGACGTAGAGAATGAATTCTCATTTTCTTTGCTTGCGCATGCAGCTTTTGCTTTACCTATTAAACTGTCTTTATCTCAACTCATGAGTTTTCGCGCTTTTACCCTTCTGGTTCTCTCCCCTATCTTGCTGGGGAGGGGTGAACGAGCGGCTGTGTGGGGCTGAGCTGCTGGCTGGAGTTAAACCACAACAACTGCAGATCAGAGGCTAGGACAAACTAAAAAGCAATGAGTGGTTTACAAAAGCATAGAGATGATAGCATCTGACTCAGGAAAAGGGTGCTCAGTTCTCCTTCATTTTTTTAATTCCTGAAAGGGAGTAGACAGAATTTATCTTCATGGCCCCATCTCTACAATAATCCCTGTCAAGAAGAATCTTTCTAACTATAATATCCTATACTAATACTAAAATATCGGGGAAAAAAGACACCAAGTTTTATATGGGAGAATCCACATAAGGTACAGTTGTTGAAAGATCACTAATACTCAAAACTGGGAAAAAAATCTGCCACCTCGTTATCTCTTTAAGTGCAACAGAGAATATAGAAAGGTGATAAAGGCACCTAGAAGGGATCATCCAGCTAAACTGATTTCTGTTTTCTGCAACAGAAGGCAACTATGTAGTAGATGTTTTTGATTCTTGTGAACTAGACCCTACTCCTTATGTCAACACTCACTATGAACTAGAAAATGGTAACCAATACATTAAACCAGGTTACAGTTTGTAGCAAAAAATCAAAATGCACAACTGCAGTGTGTGACAGCTGGGAAAACATGAGCCCATTGCCTATATCTAAGGCCCCTGCAAGAAATTTGCATATGAGATCATTTCTTTAAAGAGTTTATTTGTTATCCCCAGATTTGCATCTTAAAGTTTTGACCAGAAGCATCTGCAAATTAAATGCATCCAGTTGTGTGTTTGTGTGTGTATGCACCCATATACATACATGTGAGTATTTTAGAGAGTGCAAGACCTCCTGTTTTTAAATCATCAGTTGTTTATATTTAAATGAATAATGTTGCTAACCAGAAGGTTCTGCCTTCTGGAGTCCAGTCATTTTTTTTGCATTAGGAACTATCTGTAAATCATCAACACTCTCTGTGGAAATGAAACTAGGAGAGCCAAGTGCATGAGGTGCAGGAAGGAAAGCAAGGAACTAAAGTACAGCACCCCTCCTCTGTAGGAACAACAGACGGAAGGGCCTTTGGGCTGCCCATAAAATCAAGTAATTCTTTTAACAGATGGATCAAACTGCATTCTAAATGCAGTCAGATCTTTTCTTTTTCTCCTCCCTTGTTGTTACTCCTGTTAGAAACTGTTCTGAAATACCACTGCTTTGGAAGTGTCCTCATTTCCAGCCTATGTTTACCCCTGGCCCGCACGTGTGACACCGGGGTTCAACAACTGAGCATGTTCGCTTGGGTTGTGATGTGGAGAAGTGTTTTCTGTGCACATCAAAGGAAGGGTTAGTTGTAGCTAACAGAGGATTAATTGGCTGAGAGATGAGAGACAAGTCTGCCTTTGTGGAAAGTGATGCGGGAGAGGGGCATGCTGGAAAAGGCATGTCATTCCCCTGCTCTTCTCGGCTGGTAAAGGGAGATTTTTATATGAAAGTTCTTTTTAGGATTTGGTAAATAATGTATTAAGCTGGCTACACTGCTGTCAGGGTTTTGTGTATCTGATTTAAGTGGAATTAGAAAGAGCTCATTTGTACTCCAGCAAGACTTGTGCTACAATAACAAGAGGGAAGGAGCTAGCTATGCTTGGTTTGGAGGCACGTTTGTATGTACATGCAGAGCGAGCCATCTCTTCAACAGTACTCTCTGTGTCTTGTCCTGCAGCCTGATGTAACACTTAACAGCACTATTTACTCGGTTGTTCAGACAGCTCCCTTTTGAGCTTCCCTGTCTTTCTGAGCACAGGCAGAGCTAGCTCCATCTTGCAGGACTTGGACTGGTACACTCCAGCTCCCCATGAGCCTTGTGTCCCCTCCTGGGCTCTCGATTTAGTGGTCCAGGGAGCCACACGAGGCAGGGAGAGGAGCAGTGCAGCCTCTCAATGTGAGCCAGGCTGTAGCTTCTGGGAATTAATATACTCAGGCTTTGAGTGGTCTGGCTTGAACCTTACCTTGTCCACCAGGAGCTAGACAGGGTCAAACAGGAATATCCAGAAAGCCTGCTCCTGGGCAACAGTAGAGGAGTATCGCTGAGCCAACTGGCCATTTTGTGGGAGAAGCTGGTCAGGCAATGCTGCCTTGCCTCCTTGTTTCTCCTGAGGGACCTGGAAACTGGCAAAAGTTTATAATCTTATTCTTGCTTTGCCTGGTATGTAATTTCTATAGTTGCCATGGAGATGTTATGTGATGGTCCTTGAGAAAATCTTTCTATTAAGATGTTATCAATTATGATTGAAATTTTTAGACCCCCTGTTATGTAGTCATTGGAGAGGTTTTTATTTGCAATCTAACACGCAGTATTAAAAATATGAAATGGTCTTCAATTATGCAGCAAAGTATCCCAGGCTATTCACCTGAGGAACAGTGTAAAAACCCATTCTACCCCTTCCCCATTGTCCCATTTATTTCTAATTTTGACATTTGTTTCCTGAGAATAAGAAATTGAAATTTAGGAGTTGGGAGGTTTGGTTGTAACTCTTCAAAAAGGAAAAAAAATTACTACTCATAATGCTTGTTAACATTATAGTGGATGGATATGTTTGTGAGCATATTGAAAGTTACTTTAGTATATTTCACAATTCATATTCTTTGCCTCAGTTTGTTATCCGTTATAGACATTAATTAAAGTAATCAGACTGATGAATATAAATAAGATATAATGAAAATGATTGTCCTGGTTTCGGCTGGGATAGGGTTAAATTTCTTCCTAGTGCTGTGTTTTGGGTTTAGTATGAGGAGAATGTTGATAACACACTGATGTTTTCAGTTGTTGCCAAGCGCCCTCCTAGTCCAAGGACAGCTCCCATGCCTACTGACTGAGCTAGGTACACAAGATGGGCGGGAACATAGTGAGGACGGCTGGGCCAGCTGGCCAACAGGGTATTCCATACCATGTGACGTCATGCTCAGTATATGAATGGTAGGCGTGATCCAGGAAGTACCGATCGTTACCTGGTTATCGGTCAGCACAGGTGGTGAGCAATTGCATTGCGCATCACTCATTTTGTATATTTTATAATTATCATTATTATTTTCCCTTTTCTGTTCTATTAAACTGTCTCTGTCTCAACCCACGAGTTTTTCTCACTCTTACCTTTCCGATTCTCTCCCTGTCCCACTGCTGGGTGGGGGGGAGTGAGTGAGCGGCTGCGTGGTATTTGGCTGCCTGCCAGGTTAAACCACAATAATGATTAAAGCATGGAGATGAATAGGAGGGTCCCACTTGTGTAGTTGCTTTATCCTCTCAAGTTCCCACACCTTTTGATACCTTACCAGGCTCTCCTTCCAGCCTTTACATTTTGTCTCTTTTCTGGAAAAAGATATATTTTAAATTTGTGAGGTAATGAAAGGTAAAACCTAGCAAAGGCAAGGGTACTGTAATATTCATGAGATAGGAACTTTATCTACTATGGTCTGGAATCCAGCCTGGTGACCTGTGTAAAACCTACTAACTGTCTTGTCTCCACTCAAATTTATCCTGACTTAGTTACCAAGTTCTCCTCTCTCCTTCTGTTCCTAACAAAAATGGTGTCAAATGTTTTAATTCTCTCCTCCTTATGTATTGAACAATGTCCTTTTTCTTTTATGTCTCAACGAACAAATCATGTATTTTCATTACATGTTCCAACACTAGTAATTGCCCTTTTACTCTTATTTCAGGCCTCCTTCAGTACTTTGTGTGGGCCTGAACCCATATATGAGTATATGAATTGCACTACGAAAACCATTGAAACAAGGACCTTGTTTTCTTTATACATCTGTAAACCACCGAGTACAGCCAGAACGCTGTGAATAATAATAGCTAAACGATAACCCTCTCCTAATTCCACATGGTGGCTTTTTGAAAAATATGGTTTTTGTTAAGGACTCTGAATTGCCCTTGCTTCAGACTTAACTCAGAATTGGAAGTTTAAGAGGCATTTCCCCCCCTTTTTTTTTATAAGCTCCATTCAGATCTGACAAAATCCTAGTT
Organism: Fulmarus glacialis; assembly: GCF_000690835.1. Taxonomy (NCBI): domain Eukaryota; kingdom Metazoa; phylum Chordata; class Aves; order Procellariiformes; family Procellariidae; genus Fulmarus; species Fulmarus glacialis. Next base: position 72,867 of record NW_009229930.1, read on the forward strand.
GCTGGAAACGATGTGTAGTTTTTGAAGCAGTATATGTCATAAATTTGTTGGAAACACCTTTAGATCACAAATAAATGCAGAAATAAAGAAAAACAGGAGGAACAGTTTAACTAGCCTTGATGAGTGAGCCGACAACATACATTTGAAGTGGTTTTTTTCTGCTCATCAGTTCAATTTAGAGACATAGCAAGTTTCCATAAATAATGGCCGTATACCTTTTAGTCAATGCAAATTAAGTTAATCTTTCTAAGTTTTCATTTTACAGGCCTGGCAACTGCAGTCTAATGTGCGTTAGGAAGACATACATGTAATATGGATAAATTGCATCTCACTGAATAACTGCGTCTCCAATGCAGATTTTAGTCTGCAAGGGATAAATTTATTAGAATTAGTGCCAAAGATTTAGATTTCAGCCTGGCTTTCATTTGCCATAAACCCCTTACTTTACTTTGACAATAAAAAGAGACCTTGCATGTAAAATGCCTTTTAAAACACTGCCAAAATGATGTGAAAAGGTGTTAGTGTAAATAAGCGTCAGGTCCTGCATGAGTGTTCGAAGCAGGACTGTATGCAGCAATATGCTGTACTGCTGCTCGTTTATTTTGAATAGCACTATGTTGCCACTCCACTTGGCAAATGGATGCCTCCTGACCGATCCTGCAAACCTCCCTTCCCCACACCTGGGCTTGTGCAAGAGCCTCACGCAGCTGGGGCAGGAGATGCCAGGTGACTGCTGATGGTGCCTCGCTCGAGACGGATTTGCCACTTCTCAAACTCTTTCAATGTGCAGTCACATCCCCTTGGCCACTGTCACCGCTGGCAAACCATGACATTTCAAAACCCTTGCTGTGGCTTGCAAATTTTAATCTGCTTTTAGTGTTAAACATTGGCAGGTGGCTTGTAAAGAACATAATGCTAATGAGGTATATTTTGGGAGGGTTATTTCAAACCTGGAACAGTGCCTTGCCAGCCTCACAAATAGTTGTTTCAATGCAGACGAGGCAGTGAGGGAATGAGGGGCCAGGGGAAGCCATTCCTCAAGCCAGCTCTGCCACCAAGGAAAATGTTGGCAGATCCACAGCCTCAGTCCATGGGCTGTGTGCTCAGGGACTGTCTAGAAAGGACTGCAAAGCCAGCAAGTGACTTTCATGGCTTGTTCCAAACCATATTAAGGCGAAGGAAATCAAATTTCTGTGGTGTTTTTTAACTTTCTGGAAAACTTAAGGGCAGGATATTTCTGTGACAAGCCTCGTGCATTTGGAAGCACTGGAAGAATGCGTCAACAGTTTGAAATCTGGGGTCCGGCAAAGTGGCCTGGACGTTCAGACAGATGTTTTGGTGATGAAGGGACTTGCATTTTATGCCAACAGTTTTGAATATTTAAGGCTTTTTTCTGTAGAAGTCCTTAGTTGACTGAAGTAGCACCATGGCTCTGAAGTTGTGTCTGCAACTGAATTCCCTCACGGAGGTTTGTCTCAAGACTTGTGTGTGGGAAGCCCTGCAGTGCTGCGGATGATATCACAACTGGATATCACAACTGGAAACTCTGTGTTCAGAGAATATCATGTTTATTACTTATAAAACTGGCTGTTTCACCAGTCCTCTAGCCTCTAAAGGATGCTGAATGGCAGACGCAGCACAAATAATGAAGCCTTTTACATGAGAAGATGGGAACAGGAGGATTCTGCTGGCCTTCGGGGCAATACAGCAACCATTTTAGTTTGATAGGGTGATCTATCTTCTGTCGCAGTTCATCTTTCATTCATGCATGGTTTTACTAGCCTGAGATATGGTATCCTGTTTTTTCTCTCCTTCTTTGAGCACTGCTGTGTATGATAGCTCTTGCGCATTAGAAAACGCCTGCTGATTTAAGATGCACTCTGATTTGTGAAGTTTGCAATCAATTTTTCCTCTTTACTGCATTTTTGTTCCCTGTTGTTTTCTTTAATATTGGCGTGTCTGAGTATGAACCTGTACAAGACCGTTTTGCCATGCTATAGCTGCATGGCGTTACTGTACTTTCATCTCATCTCCCTGAATGGATCCATGTGATATTTGACCTCCTTAGGGCATCATATGCTGTTTTTAATCTTAGGGGTCTGTCCAGCCCCGGATTTGGAAGTATGGTGCTATCACCATATTAACCAGAGCTCATTAACACATGTCAGTCCAGAGCAGGCAGCGCAGTATATATGCCAACAGCAATGCTCAGGTGAAACATGTGGTCATTATGATAACACGACCTGAGCAATGAGGGTAAGTTTTGAGCCCAGACTGCCATTACGAAAAACACGCACTCTTTTTCCTGTAGCTTATGTGCAGACACACGAAGTTGCCTAAGTTAGACACAAGGGAGTGTCACCTCCACAGCTTTGCATGTGTTTGCCGGGGCCCTGGGAGCACTCACAGCCCTGCCCATCCCCCGGGGCTCCCCTGTGGCTCCCCTGGGGCTCCCCCACCCGACCCATGGCCCAGGACCCCATTTCAGCCCCCTGGGGCTGTCAGCCCCTGCCCCAGCAACTCCGCAGCAGAACCCATCTCCAGCTCTCCACAGCCCTGCCCTGCCCAGCCATGAGCCCTGCTGAGCTGGACCCACTCACGGGCCCAGGTACCGGCCCAGCCTTGGTCTGTCCCCATCTCCAGGGGTGTGCCCGATGCCTGGGGCTGCCTTGGTGCCCCCAGCTGCCCTGCTCCTGGCTGGGTGGGGCTAGACCCGGGCTACCAGGTCCTTCCCTGCTGCCATGGGGAGCCCCTCACACTACCGGCCCTGGGACATGTCAGTGGCAATGCTGAGGGAAATTCTGATCTCGGTATTTCACAGGGAAGTACTGAGACATAGGTCACACATGTCTCAGTATTTCCCAGAAAATGAGGATCGAGAATACCCAAGTTTTTGAGCTGCTTTCTGTTCCTGGCAGTTTCTAGAACCTGTAAGAAAAGCAATGACTTTTGGGAGATGGTTCCTGTTCAGCCATGGGGTGGTCATCAGGTTAGAAATCTTACGTGTCCCACAAGGATATCTGAGCCAAGTTCACAGATACCTGAGGAAGCAACCACCACGGTACGAAAGCAGTCAGTTCTGGGGAGGACACCAGTGATGCAGGACATTGGAAGACTTGCTGCTGGAGTCCCTATCCGTGCAGTGTGTAAAGCCATGAAAGGGGCATTCAATTCACAGTCTCTGGAAGCAGGTACTCAGGTCATCGTCAGTACCCATATGTGGATCGTATTTTGCACATTTTTTTGGGTGATAGGTGGAACACATAGCCTCATCCTCTGCCCACCAGCTGCGTGCAAGTTTTACTTGAGAGCTGGATGGAGATCCTCCTTTGGGCTTGCTTGAGACCAGCTGTGTTTCCTCCCTGGGGTGCTAGTTGCCTCCTGAGTCCTGCACAGTGTCTGTGACCCCCGGATGAAAGCTGGGAGTAAGGAGCTGTGAGGGGTTATCCAGAGATGCAGCCATAAGGGCAGGATCGGCCACTGAAACGGAAAGAGCCACAGAGAGACTGGCTTCTCTGCTGGGAGTGGTGTGGATATATTACAATTACTGATGTGAAAGCAATAAAATGATGGGGTAAATGAGGTGGCAGTTTCTGCTTTCTATTCCCTGCTGTTTCCTTTTTCTTAAACCCTTCATGACGAGGCTGACGAGGCTGACAAGGCCACTTCTCCACCCCCTCACAAGGGAGCATGTTGTCATTGAAAAAGAAAAAGTCTTTGGAAGCAAGAACACAGTTGTGATTTAACTGTTTTATTGAAGCTGCTATGTGTGCAGGATGATGACGGGAGTGCAATAATCCACCTTGACGTGGTCAAACTTTGTGCAAGATGTAGTACCAGCATCAAAGCCTCAGGAAGGAAAACCCACCCCCTGTACTCCTGTGGAGCCCTGGGTGGGGGCCATTTGACAGCATTTCCCTAGTATGTAAGGAGGCTGCAAGGCTGCTCGTCTCCCTGTAACAGTTAGTGCCTAATCTCAGCAGAGACGTCTGTGCCGAGGTGTGCTGAGACATCTTGTCACACACACTCCCCACTGCTCCCAGTGAAGGGTGTTCCCAGCGCATGGAAAATGCACCGTGTGTGAGAGCCCAGGACGTGCTGCCGGAGCATCCACTGAGGGATACTGGGGTGGGGGGGAGAGGATGCAAGATGGGAAGGACCTCCAGTGGTCAGGCACCAGAGGGTATGGGCAAAACTCTTGAGTAATGCTTCTCATTGGATGCTTCTTGCACACAGACTGTGGCACCGGTGCTGTATTACTTAGCACAGAGGGTGTGTGAGCAAAGGGAGCCCTCTCACCTTCTCCATTCTCCTCTCTACATCCCCTTGTACCTGTCAGTCACGACTTGGAGGGACCTGGCAGTTGGCCAAGTGTTTCACCCAGAGTGATTCTGTTGTCTGCATCTCCTTCTGAGTCTAAGCCACTACAGAAATGCATGGGCTGGAGACAGTTGGATTTAGCTGTGTCTCTTAATAAGGATATTATAATTCATTTGTAATAAGGTGGTTGTTTCTTCACACTTTTGGGGTTGCTTTTTCCTAGTCTGGGAATTTTCTAGCCACAACATAATCCCCCTCTATTGTCATCTCCAAGGGCTTGCTGGACCACGTATTGCCTCTTTATAAATGTTGAGGGGCAATAGTCTCTGTGGCCGGTAGGCACTGTTCATAGGTGCCCAGGGACCTTCCTGGAGAAGAGTCATAAAAGCTGAGGCTGTGAGCATGGATTTGGATGCTGCTTTACAGCTTGCAAGCAATAGTTATGCTGGGTTATGTTACCATGACCTTGTTTATAAAAACTCACTGATAGTATGTTTGTCTTCTCTACAAGCTAATGGGGCTCCTCACAGCACTATACCGGTGACCTTGAATGGGTCTTGAATACACTTATGACAACATACAAAGTGTTACAATATTTTGAAAGTAGACAGGGAGCTCTACCATGTACCTGTTATTTGAGCTTGCTGAAATGGCATCTTTAAATGGCTGCTTTCCAAAATAACGAATCCTGCTTGAATGTTTTTAATTTCTCAGCTTCATAGAAAGCTTGCAAATCTTACTGAAAATTAGACAGGCTGATTGGAAAAGAATTTGATGAAAAAACACAATACATTAATGAAACTGTCAGGAGACCTATGTTCCTGGCTGCCCTGTCGAACAGTGGATATGTTAACACGTAAGATAATTGTGTTCCAATATGAACAGTTCGATTGCTGTTGATTTTCCTTCTGGATTATGTAATAAAACAGGTCCTTTTTTTTGGAAAAGAGGAATACACGTGTGTAGTGTTCAACTGTGACCTGTCTAGTTTTTTTCTTTCATGAGACTTAAGAAGGTGTTCTACTGACAGACAGCAAAACCACCTCCTGCACTGGGATGCCCTTTCCGTTCCCAGCTCTTTGCTACTTAAGCCCTAGTCAACTGTGCAGAGACATTTTTTTGATCAGTGAACTCAGGGACTGAAAAGTGCAATAATTTGTTTTTGATTGGGTTACAACGTGCTATCAGAAAACCACTGTTATATTGTTGTTCTTAAACTAATGAGTATTTTTGTATTTCTTTGTTTTGTGATCTTGCAGACTCAGCTCTTGGGAGTTTTACTTGCTGCTGCTTCAAATTTTCTGATTAGTGTCTCTTTGAATATACAGGTATAAAATTATTTCTTTTCATTGAGTTGTTTATATTCAGCAAGTAATTTATGTTACAATTTGTTTTTGTGGTGAAGTTCAAAATACAAATTTCGTTGCATTTAATAAATATTCCCTCTCTTTAACTAGTGTCCTGCTGTAGTTGTTGGCAGTATGATAGCTCTCAACTTGTTTTGTGCTGTGATTCCCATATGGGAACGGAATAAAAATTCATAACTATTCCTCCTCCTTGTAATGTGCCATAAGGAAATACCACCTGTGACCCACTTATGATCCTATTGGATATCATGTGAGCCTGTCTCAGAGTATCCAAATCTAAACCAGAATTGATCACGAAGTCTTAGCGGCTGCTTAATGGAGCAATTAATGTAATTAAATGCATAGTGACATACATAAAGTTTTTTGCAATATTGGGCCCCAAACCAACTTTTACCAATTTAGTTTTCCTTCCACAATTAGGATGAAATAATCTGAGTAAACATTATTTTAAATCATAAAAGGAATGGGAGGTGCTGACCTTACAACTATGGCAAAGTGTTGTAAGATGAGATTTATAAAATCCTTTCTGTAGTAATAATTAGAATACATACTCAGTAGAAAGTTAAATAATTCTTTATAATCTATATCTTGTAGACTTCATGGTATTTTTAGAGCTTCTAACAAAAGTTTTTAAAGCATAGAAGACATTGTTGTATAAGTTGCCCAGAAAAAGTATTTTTGTTAATTGTGAGTTGTATAAAGCTACTTACTGCTGTTTCTGTAAAGGATGAAACAGGAAGCTGTGGAATATGGAATCTTCTATTCATAATAATCAATTTTATTAATGCTGGAAGGTTCTTCAATGATTTCCTTCTATTTTAAGTATCTCTAGTTGGAGAATCCCATAGAAATCTGCTTAGCCAGAGATGGCAGGCACGTTGAGATGACTGCTGCCTCTCCAATATGAGTTCCAACCTGCTGATGGTGACAGTACTAGGACAGGCTCTGTTTCAATGGAAAAACTCTTGTTGGTGAAGTGGAAATTCAGTCTAGCCCATAATAATGAGGTTGTTCAGACTTCATATCTTTTGCCTGCTGAGGGCATTGAGTGCCAAAGTGGATGATTTGCCAGGGGATGTGCTAAGGCATGCAGACAGAATTCTATTGCCTTGTAATCATTAACAGCATTTACTGGATTTGAACTATCTTCCAGCTTTTTAAATGCTATTTAGGAAAACCCAATAGCTCTGCATTGCCATTTGACAGACAGTTTCAAATGAAATTTTTATTTATCCTCTAAAACAGGTTTTTCTCCATTTAGTAACAGTATCTTATGAATAATGACTTTCCCTAGATCTCGACATTTATTTTCACACTCATATTAAATGGACAGGCCAAATTTTACTGTTCTCTTTCCCGTTCCCCCCATGCAGTCAGTTATCCTCCCAATATCTTCCCTCTAGCTGGTTGTCAGCTAAAGAACAGCCCACCGTTTGCAATGTATTTCAGCTGGATTATAAACAGCCTTCACCTAAATATCATCCACACACATTACTATGCAAAGAAGGCAGATATCTGGAGAAAGAAGGCTGCAGGGGAGCCGCTGAGCTCACTCTCCTGTGTTCACTGCACATCTTTTCAATCACACTGTGCCCTCAAGAGTTATTCCTACAAGAATCTGGGGAGAAACCAGAGCTCAGGATTCAGTTAAGAACTTGTCCTATTTGGTTTTCAGCAGAAACTTGGATTCTGATTTCACAATATTATTCAGTATCTGTTTCTCTTTTGGTTTTTTTTTGTTTGTTTGTTTGTTTATAAAAATGAAACATGCAAAATCCTGGATGTTACTGTGAATTGCTGGTCTGTGGCTCAGGGAAGTTTGATTTCCTTATTCTCCCATTCTCCTTGGAGGGCTAAACTTCTTCCTAGGATTTCATCCCCTCAACATGTTCCACAGCATGAAGCTGCAATGATGTGTTGTATCCTCTCAACAAGAGGAACGACTGAGACTGTAGTGTATCACAGATGTTACTGTTTGGCCCATACTCTGCAGCGTAGCTTACAGAGTAGAATGGGAGTGTGAGGAAAATTGTTTACAACTTCCCTGGGGACACTTCCAAAATCAAATATCAAGTGATGGAAAAAAAAATGTATTCTACCACCATTTATACTACTATAGTCATAGCATTTTGTTTCCAACTTTTTTTGACCCATGTGCAGAGAGGCTACTGAGGAATCTGAGAAAAGAAACGATATTCTGCAGAACTAATGTGGTAAACATTGCATCCTTCCCAGTCATGACACCTTCCTGATGGAGACTGCCTGGACTCTGCTTCAGAAGACCAGTGTGATCAAAGTCAAATTATCTTGTTATATACAGGTTCTTGCTGCACAGCCAGAGAGAAAACAGTTACAACACATGTCAATGAAACCTTCTCCATGTAACAAGAAGTGTTTATGAAGTATTACTTGAGTATATATTATACCTGTTGATACAGGTATGGCTGGTTTTCCTTCTGAAAATAATGTTTTACCTGAGATCATCTTCTAAGGTCAAGCAGGAGATCGTAGCCAAATCCTAAATTCTACCTAATTAATTTAGAGTCCTCCCGACAGCAGATGTGATTAAGTCCTGTCTTTTTCATTTTGAAATCGTATTTCTTGTGAGGATATGTTTCATGGAGCAGGAACACCATGTTGTCTGGTCCCCTTCTCCCAGTTTGCTGCCACAGTTCTGATTCTGCCCCATTACCTGCCTTTGGGTGTTTCCAGATTCACAGCACAACTGCCGAGCTTTGCTTTGAGAGAAGAACAGAGGTGTGCAGTGATAGCTAAGAAGCACTAGCTAGTATTCACTTAATATTTTTCAGGTTTATTCAGAGGTCTAATTTTTCAGTCATTTCCACCATGGCTAAGAAAGCACACATCTGAAACAGCACTGAGTTAACACAAAGCAGTGTGTCTGCAACAACAAGCTGAAAGTAATGTTTAAAAAGAAAACCTTGACGCACCTGGAATTTGAAGTTGACAGCCCCCTTAATTATTCCACTTTTATCAGACATAAGAACACAATGGAAGTCTTTCTTTTCACGCCTGTTCCTAATAATTAATTTTCTAGAAATGCGCTCATCTCCGACTGGCTTGCCAAAGAGAGCCGAAGCCCTACTACATGAGCAAGCTGTGGTGGTGTGGGATTACCCTCCTAGGCCTTGGAGAGGTGGGCAATTTCACAGCCTACGGATTTGCCCCCATTGCACTTGTCGCTCCACTGGGATGTGTATCTGTCATAGGTGAGATGGTTTGCTATTTCTTGCTTGGGAATGTACTTTAATCGAACACTTGTTTGTGACTAGAGGATAATACTGCAGGAACTGCAGCAGGAACATAAGGGGAAAATGTTAATGTTGTGGTTTGAAAAGAAATTATTCATATAATTACATGAACTGACAGTTTAACACAAACCCTCTACTTAACTCACAGACTCTTCTAATATATTTCTTTTTCCATAGTTTTGTCTTTTGCGTCACTCTGTGCTCTGCTAGTTCGTGCCAGTTGGCCACCCAGTGCTGTACCAGCGTTGCCGGCTCTGCAAGCCCCCGAAGCGGGGGGCTGGCATCCTGCTGACTGCACGGAGCTGTGGTCTGATCCCAAGTACCTGCAACGTGTTTTCTATGTTACTGTCACACCAAGCGGTTTCTGCTGCCTGTCCCCTGCCCATCACCATGGTTCATGTTGACATGGGCACACTTGCTTGAGTCTCTGCAGTGTGTGACAAAAAGGGCCTTGAAATTTCCTGAAACGTTTAGTTTATTTATGGACATTATCAAAGTTGTGAATTTGTTCCTTCATGTGCAGATTAATTTGACTTTAGCAGATGTCCTATCCCTAGGACTTATTTGATATGATCTTACTCTTTATTTCATGTGTTTTTTTGTAATTAAGGTATTGACGGTATGAGATGTCTGTTTCTTTGATAAAGAAACATACATTTAAAAACATGTTTTCATGTTGTGCTAATGCAAAGCATACAGGGCAATACTGTACAGGATCTGTGAAAGCAGGAATACAGGGTGCAGCTCTATCCCTTAATCGAGTCACTTCATATCCACGGCTGAAATATCCAGGGCTGAGATATCACAACAGCTCTGCATTCACTGGAGCTCATTTGCTTTCTGTTGACAAGTGATAACATTTCATGGTCTGTCTCCAGCTACCAGTTTCATGCTTGGAAGTGACATTGCAGTGAGTGATTCTGCATGGGAAGGTAAAAAAGATGAATTATCTTCCTGGTGGACTGCCCAGCTGTAGTGGAAGGAGGCAGTCAACCATATGTGGGTGCAATTTAGCAAAGAGATAGTGGGGGCAGGAAACTGCAGGCAATTTACTGTAACCTTTAATGTTAAACTATTGCAGAATTTTGGAGAATGAGATATAAAGCCATGATAGTTCACCAATGTAGGAAAGGTTTCTCAAAGAAAGGAATGTGACATTACCTGAGATGAAAATGTAAATTAATATGACATATCCCAGTGTGATTTTGGTAGCAGTTGTTATATCTTTAACAATTGTAGACATTTCCAGATGTCTCTGAACATTGACCAATCTAAATTGTTGCCCAAACTGAATAAAATGCAAATATAGAAAACCAGCAAGAGGTGGTGAAAAGCAGTGGGAAGGGAAAAAAAAAATCCATTGGTTATTAAACAGCTACAAAGAAGAGGTCACGTTTAGGGTTGATTTTCATCTGGGCAGATTTCTTCTTCTTTACCTTTGCAATACGTGAAGAAATGTTGCATCTGTTTCCTCCATTCTCCATTTCCCCTTACTTATAACAAATAACAAGAAACCATTTTCGTAACTGTTACATCTTATCAAAATTCTCATCCACTCTTCTTTTTTTAACTGACCCAAAATGCTTGTCCTAGAAGACCCTAGAAAGCACTTTAATATCTTATATTCCATTCCCATATATCAGCTGACAATATCCATTTCATAGCCCAAACAATAGAGATATCTGGAATTTTATTTAGTCTAGCAAACATTCCCTTAAGGAAGGGAAAGTAAAAATGATGTAGACAGCCAATTACAACAATAACTTCCCAGTATTGGGAAGTTCCAACTTCCTACCACTAGATACTTTCCTGTCTTCTGAAATTAAAACCAGAGAGAAAAAACATCCTTTTAATTTTAGAAGAGTTCATCATTTAGGGCAATGACAAACTGACCAAGACACATGTGCATCATCTGCTAACAACTGGGCAAAGGACAGTTTAGGCAGCAGGTCTTCCAATTTAAAAGATCAAGAAAAACTTTTCTCATTAAGTTGTGACCTCTTTTAGGTGGTGGAGGATGGACTTTGCAGTCTAGTTGGCAGTTGTTTTGAGGTATTGTTGAATGTGTGTCTTTCATAAGTTAATTTTTTAAATGAAGAAATTAAGCACTTGATAACAAACTCCAAATGTGTATCTGAACCCTAAGCCCACCCTTCTGATAAGCATTTTTTTCCAAATTTTGTGTCAACACATCCCACATGGTAAGAGCTGACTATCACTGACATTGGGCACTCAGTACCTGTGGTCTACTGAGGGGAAATGTGCTTTGCAGCATGCCCAGTCATCTAGGAGATTCTCTGAAGATCTCCGTCACTCTGGGTCTGCATGGAAAGTTTCCTTTGCTTGGAAACCAGGGTTTTGGAGGAGGATAAGGCAGACTGGAGTCTCTGCCCAGAACAGATTTGGGCTGTACCCATCATGTATCTCCAGACCTCTGAGACTGGAAGCATCCCGGGTCTTAAAATAGATGGAGCCAACATCTATTACGCTCTGCTACCACATTTAACTGCATCCAACTGAATTTTGCACTTAACCCGGTATCAATTAAATAGTGAAAAGTTTGTGCCTCATTCTATTGAGCTGGGTGCTTCTGATGGCTGGTTTTAGAAAGAATCCAGCACCGCAGACCATGAATTGGCATGACACCAGTAGATTTTAAATATCTTTTTCTTAGAATTAAGCTACAAAGACTATATTTTTCTTCTTACACAGTGGAAGTATTTCTGTGTGTGGTTGCAATGATGCAAGCTCTACATCTGTTCAGGGTTTTAAATAGTTTGAGAAGACAGCAGTTGTTTTCTTCAAGAGAAGAAATTGCTAAATTTTTAATTTAAAAGTGGAGGAGTAATACATGTTTGATGTGATCATTAAAAAGCTTTTTACACTTAAAATTAAAAATCATGTTTTACATGTAGCTCGGGTAATTTTAGGCTGCTGTGGTTTTTAGCTCATTGTCTTGCTTTTGCCTGCAGAAATAACTTGGGGGGGAGTGAGGGGGCGTTGAGGAGAGGCCAGTGGTATCAGAGATCATTTCTTCTGCAGTTTTCATCATTCTGTAGAGAGTTGTTTTACACTTAACTGACTTAGACTGACATTGTTGAGATCCCTTTGCATTTTTATATGCTCCTTCTAAATTGCTGTGGGGCAAGAAATTGCTTTAGGCTTTGAAAATTGATATCCCTGATGGTGCTTTAGGAAAAAGATTCTCAGATATTCTCGTAGAAATGGATTTCTCCCACTCACTGTAATGTAACATCTTTGTGGCCCAAGAACTTGGGATTTTGAGAACTCTGTTACTAATGAGAACTGGGGAACATTCATCAGACTATTCTTTAAATTACTTTATTTGTACTTGTTGAGAAGATGCAACAAAAGAATTTTCAGGGTTCTTCCTTCTCTCTGCATGTCTCTCTGTGTATATTCTATAATCCAGTTTCCAGAATTAAGCTCACCTTAATGGTCTTTCTTTTGAGTAATTCCTCTGATATTTGGCTTGCTTTTTTATTAGGATATTGACATTAAGGATGGGGAAAAATGTTTCATGTTTTGTCCACCGCTTTTCCAGTACTAATATTTAATCATGTTAGAAATGTTACATGTTCAGTGTGCAGGATAAGTATCAAGAGGTCATGCACCAACTGACTAAATTCTGTAATATATTCCTTTGTATTCAGTGCACCATTAATATCTACCATATAAACTAAAAATAGGTTTGAGTAGTCAATTAGCTGTGATGAATTTGTTCCCAGATGCCTTGGGCAGAGCTAGCTCTCTGTTTAACTCTGGCTATGAATACAGGTATTCTTTAAGTTTCTCCAAATTTGTGTTAATTCTCTCTGACACAGAGCTCTGGCCCTGAAGGACACCCAGGTCCCACCAGGTCAAAATGCATCCATCCTTCTCATACCTGGATCCTCTCTCCTGTCTACCCCAAAATGACCCACAGTACGTCAGCAGACTGGTTTTCCTTGATCTCCTGCCCTCCCCTTGAGCAAGACAGTATATCTGAGGTGTAGGCAGGATAAGATGAAGGAGGCTTTAAGCTAATAGTCTCAGGGCAGGGAGATTCTCAAGCATGAATTGTCTATATGCAGACTCCACCGTGGAGGTGGTGCTACAGGCACTGAAAACCAGCTGTGATTTATCTGTCAGTGCCTGCAGAGTGCACATGGACTTGCCTGTCCTCGTGCTTTGTGCATGGGCATTAGGGGCCATCTGTGCTTCCCGTCCTTCTGTCCCCCCCAGTAGCCCTTTGCATGGAAGAGAGATGTTTTAGTCTGCTCCAAGGCTGTGAGCACAGCTCCTTTTTCCAAACCAGCTCTTTTCCTTCTGAATGTGCTTAATAAAAATGCTTGGGCACTTTTTTTAATAATTTTTTCACACTATACTTCAGCTAAACCACATTCCTCTCATGACTGGCAACCTCATCAGTTCAGCCTTTTTTCTTGTCCCCCTCTTAGTGTGCAGCCTCTGGATCCTCTGTGGAAATCCTGGTACTTGCCCAGGAAGACCTGCTCCCCATTCTCTGCCGCCTTAACCTCCTGCTCATTTGAGCTGCAGTGATCAAATATACTACCTGCCTCATCATCTCTCCAGATCTTCCTGACTCTGTGGCAGATTACAATAGCTTGAGTTTGGGGATGGATTAAAGCATCTCTAAGTGCTTCTGTACTGGGATGGTCCTGAATCTCTTCAGCTTGGAAGGTAGACTGAGGGTCTGTCTGTATAAAGCATACTTTAAGATCACATCTTAAAATGTGACTGGCAGCAACTGCATTCTCACAGCTTGAGCACTGCTCAACAGATTTAGAGCAAAATCAACTGGGTGAGCTTAAACTGCTTCATTAGATGGAGGCAGACCCTTAAGTTGCATAAAACAGCGTAAATGCTTGGTCTCACAGTGAAATGTTTTTCTTGTTGCACAAACTGGGAGAGGTGCAAACATTAAACAATAATCTTTGAATCATGGTTAGTACTCCTCCTTTGGTATTTCATCCAGACCACCAGTGAAATGGGTACAAAAGTATTCTGCAAAACAGGTGGTTTTAAATGCCTTTACCTGACCGAATCAGTTAAGCTTAACAGAAAAACATTTGAGGCAAATACTAAATTTTGTGTTTTTATTGGAAAACTATTAGACAAGTCAGAAGCAGTAAAAGCAGTCTATGCATTTATGAGGAGAATACTAATCTGTTTAAAATAGTACATAAAGCTCATCTAAGAATTGAAAAGAGGAAAAGGAAGGATATTCTAATATTTGAAGTTATGAACAGTTATAAAAGGAATTATTTAGTGTAAGACCTGACAATAAAAATAGAGGTAAAAAGATGAGATTCATAAATAGCCTTAGTACCAGGAAAACAACGTAATAATGAAATATATGTATTTGTGAAATAGTTTTGGGTAGGAAAAATAAGTGATGGAAACTCTTTCATTCGAGTTTTTTAAGGTTGGATTGGACAAAATACAGAAAATACAGTCTATAGATCAGTATGTATTTTCTGTCTTTATCTTCTCCTGTTGTGTGTTATCCCTTTCTTAAAGAAACAAACAAGAAACAATCCTAACAGCTTTCATGTCTAGGAGGCAGAGGAGTTGTTTTGTGAGCTGGCTTCTCACCATTCAGTGTCTGCTAGTGGCAGAACCCACATATCACACTACTCTTTATTTCTATTTGTGCTGGAGAAAACCTACATATGGAGATAATCGTAAATGATCACTCTCCTAAGAGAATGAGCAGCTGACTAAGCTATGTGTAGCACCATTACGGCCCTCCCTTAAGGCACTTAATTGCATAACATGCAGAAAATGGACATTTTCTACCGTTTTTTCAATTTAAATTGAAATTCACATGCTGCAGTGAATATATATTCATTCAATAATGTGAATATATATTCATTCAATATATAGGGAATATATATTCATTCAATAATGAACACAGAACAGCCTGTTTTATGCTGATGTAGGAGAAGATGAGAGTGTTTCAACATATTAAGCTCCTGAACAAACTCTTTTTTTCCCATTTTCTACCCAATAGTTTTTATTTGTCATGATTTTGATGTAGTGTCAAGTCCTGATATTTTTCATTTGAAATACTCTGTATTTCCAGATTGAAGAGTTTAATGAGCCTTCAGAAAGACTCTGTCATATAGATACAGATATTTTACAGCACCTATTTACTTCCCAATTTGTAGATATTAATATAAGCATGACGCAATCAAGGCATGAGATGAACTCAAGGATTTCATTAGGATGTGTTGGTTCTGTAATGTTTAATCCTTGACAGATCATCTTCCACATTTTCTGCCCTTCTCTTGATCTAGCAGGATATCTGCCACAACTCTCAGTGGGAGTAGGATCTGCCTAGTTTTGAAAATTTTACCGTAATAATCAGTTAAAAAGCTAAAAATGTTCTGATTCACCCAAAAGTACACAAGTCGTCTCAGACGACCAGAGATGCAGTCTTTGCTTCAGCGACTTACAGGCTGACAATTTGGGCTTAGAGCTGTGCATGTGTTGTATTGCTAAAACCAGTGGTTCGAAACCAATAAGAGTCAGAACAATGACAAATTGCTTGTTTTGTTGCCAAGCTGTTGCCAGCTTACACTTTGACACAATTTTTTGTCTGTATTTCTGTATTGTTGTATTCTATTGCTGACCAATTAAAAAAAAAAAAGACTATTCCTCACTCTGACACTGATCTCAATCTCTATAACTGTCTATAGCTTTTTTTAAAAAAAAACAGGCAAACAAATGAACAGTTGCAAAGACACATTAATACTTTTCAGCACAGCAATTACCCAAGTTCCTTGGTCTATTCATCCGCAGAGTTGAACATAATGTTCAGTGATTTATTTCCCACATCAGTATAATGGTGTAGGAGGAGACACACAGCTTCTGTGACAGAAGGGGAACAAGAGGACCCTGGCGTGGGAAAGGGAAAATTGGGGCTGGGTGGTAGGAAGTTAGATTCATGCTACAGTGATGGGGCGAAATCATGGTGAAGCGGAAGCGGGCTAGGAGGAAAGTGTGAGGGTGTAACATCACTGGTAGTGAGGAGGAGAGGTGGGGAAATGGGAGGCACCTCGCCTGTGGTCTGAGGGATGGTGGGAAAGGAGCGCAGGGACTGGGGAGCTGAGCACAGGGGTTTCAGCAGGGCTGCATTTAGGAGCTGAATTTGGCAGGCAGTAAGGGCTTTAACTCATATATCTGGTAGGCTTAGCTGTGGCCTCTGGATGGCCAGTTACTCTTCTGCCAAGGGTTCATAGAGTCCTAGGATAACTCAAGTTGGAAGGCACCTCAGGAAGTCCCTAACCCAACTGCCTGCTCACAGCAGGGTCAGCTTGGAGGCCACCAGACAGAGAGGAGATGGTGGGGGGAACATGTTGGCCATCTAGCCTGTTGTCTTAAACTGCCTTTTCTGGAGCAGTAAACGTCTTAAGCAACTAAATACACCTGACGCTGTGAGCTGGAGCCCAAAGGAGCTAAGGAAGAGGAGCAGAGCAGCTGTGAGGGCTGTGCATTTCTCACTGGGCTCCTGGGGTACACTTTGGTGCCTGCCATTCGTCTTGCCAGCCGGGGAAAGCTGCGAAGCCAGCAGAATACAAAATGAGCAAATGCCAGCCTGCGCTCCTGGGGCTCACAGCCTCCCTTCATACCCCTCCTCCTCTGGCCCATCGTTTCTAGTGAGCCACTGTCTGTGTCAAGACAATCTGCCCTCGGTTTCTTTGATTTAACCTGGTTCAAACCCACCCAGCAAATTGAAGAACATGAAAGACTATTTAAAAGTCAAACTTGTGGAGCTTAAACCCCAGAAAATTAACAAAACAGAAATAAAATTAAAATATTGTGTTAGCCAGTGAGTAATAACAAGGTGCTCTCTTGACTGTGATACCGTAACTTGCTTAAAATTCAGCCCTGAAGGTAATAGCCAAAGTTTGCCAGGCTTCTGATCAGTCACGTATGTCCTCTAGCATCTCATCTGGTCTATGTAACTGTTCTCTGCTTCTTCACTTAGATTTACCCCATTTGCTTTTCTTCTTCACTTGAATGCATATGAAGTGTTGGTGGCTTATCCACAGGGACAGTTGTCTTCTGTGTTCAGAGTCTCTCCAGGGTCTCACTCTCCTCACTTTGGTGTTGCACTTCCCCTCCTACTTCAGTTTTTCCTCCAATCTCAGATGGCCTGATATATGTTCTTAAAACCTCTTCTATTTTTAGATTCCTTTACATATTACACATCATAAAGACCATTAATTATTCATACTTTCTGTTAAGCTCATGATCTCTTGTGCATTACCAGCTATCTCTGCAGAAAGAGCTTGCCACATTTGAATGCATTATTAAAGCGGATGACAGGCTGAGTGACAAGTTTCATTATCTGGATGCATTCCAGTGCCTCCCTGTGCCCACTGCCAGCCTCAGAGATTGTGATCCCCCCAAACTGCCATTTGTCATCTCCAGAGAAGTAGGCAGTGGAATTTTGGGCACAACTCATCTCACCCCAAATTGGATGCCAACACTGGAATTGAATCCTAAATTGTTTACTAGATCTCTGCTGAATGCAGAGAGACCAAACAAGGGGGTATTAAAAAAAAAAAAAATCACTGAGGCATCAGTTCGTTAGGCAACAGGTCTTTGTGACAGTGTGACAGTGACTGCTGGGTGGGTGGGCTGAGGTGGAGTTTGGGAGAGCTATGACAGCAGGGAGACAGGGCAGTGATTAATTCCTGCACTATCTTGGGTTGCTGCTGCTTCTTTCCTGGTTTTTGTCCTCTCTTTTCTAAACCCAGGTAGCTCTGCTATTACCAGTGTTGCCTGGATACCAGTGTCTTTTCTCCAGCAAAGTTGTCACTGAAACATTGAATAAAGAAAACTGTGTCAGGCAGCTTACTTTCAGTGAGGCATTTTCAGTTGAAGATTCTTTTATTGCATTTATTCATTTGCATAGATCTCCATCACCCTTGATACAGTTTAAATTTATGACTTTTGCTCATCGAGAGGGCTTTAAACTAGGTT